>NC_084540.1:16424924-16607424 GCF_024500275.1 Phycodurus eques
CTTTCTAACTTAGCAAGGTGAAGCAGAATTAAATTGTCCAAAAACATACCAAAAAATATTAACTACAGCGCAAAAAATAGGGAGGTCTCCACCACTTTTACACTTGTTGCCAATTGCGGCTCAATCTTAGATCACGCGCACCACACCCAACAACGGCGCGCGCAATCTGTTCGCGTGAACATGCAATTTAGCGCCTGCTATTTGGGATCTTAGTAAATCAGGCTCCGTATGAAAAGTGCCTTTAGATAACTTGAAAGATTCGGCCCTCTCACCTTGTTGGGTTTGTTGAAGAGGCAGCTGCCGCCCCCCTGGAGCAAGAACTGGATGTACTCGTCCACGCTGCAGCGGGAGAACTTTCTGGGCAGATAGTATCTGCATTAAAAAGCACACAACAGATAGAAAAATCAACGGCATTGTAAAAAGAAAAAAAACAGTGCAAAGATAACATGGTAGGTGTTAATGGCGTTATGTTACAATGTGACAGAAATGGAACCAACTGTAGTACAAATGCGACTCAAATGAATCAAACTGTATTTTATACCATCTGGTGCAATGCGCCAAACTCCTCCTTTAATTCACAAAGTGACATTTTCTGCTCTGTACAACCTGCTTGTACACAAATGTCTCTTTCACACATGCATTTAAAGGTGGCAACAGGTGACGTCACAGTGTTATAACTCTCTAAGCAAAGGATATTTGAACACAAACATAATAAAACTTAATATAACAATACACACAGCCATATATTCCTTTTCCTTTGCGAAGAACAACTAAGATTACTCCAGTTTACCGAGGAGCTGTGACCATCTCCATTTATATCCTTATTTCTGTATTATACTGCCCCGAGAGAGCACAAGCGCACACATCAGAAGAAACAGCACAATGTCCATTGAACTGAAGAAAAACAATGTGGACAAAACTGTTTAATTCTTTACATTATATTTAATTATGTGATTACTGTGTTTTTATTAAGGAGTGCTATTTTTTTTTAAGCACATTACAAAGATGTTTGGTGTGTTTTGTGGGGCTGGAACTGATTAATTGCATTTCCATTCATTTCAGTGGAGAATGACAATTTGTGATACAAGTGTTCGTATAACAAGTGTGATCACAGAACGAATTAAATTTGTATCTCAAGGCACCACTGTATTGTTTTAAGTAAACCCGGCATTAATCAACGTTTGCCTCATACAAACCGAGGAAAAGGGGTTATTATGTATCCTACCCAGTGTCCTCCATAATGCAGCCCAGCCAGGTATCAGGACACCTGCAGTCTCCTGTGGAACAAAAAAAAGCAAGAGAAGTTCAGGCCCATGTGATTTAAACACATGGAGCTCAGCATTTAGAAGAAACGTTCCAGCAGGACAAGGAGTTAAGACTTAGTTCAGTGGCAGCAGTGTCCCAAATGCAGGTGATAAAACACCTGAGGTCTGATATCAAAAGTGCTGGTGCAGGGGTGTTCCTGCCTCCCAAAAACGACTCCTCTACTTTACTATCCACTATGCATAGAAGGCCCCCCTTACGCCACATCATACCTGCAGAGTTGCGTGCATTGTTCCACCTCATCCCAATGTTCTGGCCCAGGCTTTGGCACAAAGTGATGGCCATGGCGCCGACACTGCCAAACTGAAACAACAAAAACGATATAGTTATATCACGGTTCACGCTTCGCGGTCCCCCTATTTCACGTTTTTATTATTTTTTTTTAATAATTGCGCTGTGTTGCCTTTTTTTAATTCATCACACCCCCGTGAGAGGGTAGGTGTGACGTTAATTTCCCCTCGACGGTTGCTAACCCGGAAGCAAACATTGTCTTCTCACAACAGGTTCACAGACTCCCTGTGTAGTTTACGTTTGCAGACATGATAGTTTGAACTTGCAAAAAATCAAAAAATAAAGACAGAGCCACGGCTCTTGACTTGAAAAATTTGTAAATCGGGGGACTCACAAGTGCATTGTTAAATTAACACCTTTCTGACAGTGTCATCAAAACTGAGCCTTATATCTTTTCCGGAGGCAATATTGGACCTTATTAGGCAGGTGTTTATACATGCTGTGACCAAAAATGCACCTTTTTTTCGGACGTAAAATCGAGCGAAAAAAATACCCACACTTTGTGGGGGCTGGGCTAGGCCAGCATAACTGTCCCAGCCAAGGCCTCTTTTGGGTGGGCAACGAGCCCTAGCAAGCTTGGGTCCTTTACCAAGATCTCTTGATCGGTGTGGACAAACCAAAAGTGAAAAAAGTCTTATAGATATAAACAAAGCTCCCTCACCTCATTGATTCCCCCTCCCCTCGTCGGTGAACACACTCCTCCCGTGTACGCCGTGCCGCTGCGGCCGCTCTGAAACGTACGTCCTCTAGAGGCACACAGGAGAAACACCGTGAGACCGGAACTACGTGGCGGTGCCTGCGGCACATTCAAAGTGGATCTACTCACGAGAAAAGTTGGACAACGTCACTCTGCTCCCGGATGTTGTCCCGCTTGTACTTCATGAAGTTCTGCAGCGTGGTCAGTGGGTCCTCCACCACCGGCACCATGTTTTTTGAGGTCCACGTCTCCATGGCGACCAGCACGATCCTCGTGTTCAGTTGCTCCCGTAAGATCTGCAATACCCGCCCCCCCCCCCCCCAAAAAAATGCCCTTTGGTTATGAACAGCTAAGGCCGCTATTTGGGATCTTAGTAAATCAGGCCCCTTGTATGTGCGCGTGTATCTACAGTGCATGCTAATACAAACAACGTACCGCGTCCGCCATGTTGACCACCGCTTTGGCAAAGTTTTTTGTTTGGCTGCCGGAGCGTCGCAGCTGTACAATCTGTGAGGAGACAAAAGATGCACAGATGGATGGCATGTCATTCACACACACATGCACAAAAACGCACACATACACACAAACACCCATTTATTGCATAAAAGATGTAGCTGCGGCTAGAAAAACGCCACCTTTGAGTGCCGCAACTCCTATTTGGAAGGCATGAATTTGTTATTTGTATTCCATATATCCATTTTCTACAGCGCTTGTCCTCGTTAGGGTGGCGGGTGAGCTGGAGCCTACACCAGCTGACTACAGCCGGGTTACGCCCTTGACTGGTCATCAGTCAATCCCACGTCACGTACACACACAAAAAAAAAAAAAAAAAAGATTCACACTCACAGACAATTTTGAGTCTTCGATGAAACTAAAATGCATTTTTTTTAAAATGCGGGATGAAGTCTGAGTGCCCAAAGAAAACCCACGCAAACACAGGAAGAACATGCAAACTCCACACTGGAAGTTCCGGAGCAGAGATTCAAACCCAGAATTTCAGAACTGTTAGGCAGAACTTATACCCACAATCCCAACATATGATTCCACATTGATAGACTCAAATTTAGTCATTAAAGTCGCAGAAACTTGAGTTTTCTCATGGGAGTAAGCATTTTTTTATGCTCTCACTGTCAGCTACCTTACAGAATGTAGCTTGAAAACACGATTGAAACATCACAGAACAGCCAATAAGTCCAATGACAAAAATAGAAAACTAAATGAAGGCTCCGAAGTTCTTATAATAGTGGGGGAGGGGAGTCTCATGCCTGGGCAGAAATGCATCGTTAGGCACCGTTTTAGTCACACCTAAAAAAAAATAAAAAAATCAGGAAAACTAAAATAGTGAAAAATCTCAGAATTCACTTTACCGAATCGTTAAACTCTAAATGTACTGTATGGTGGTACCTGGCATCTGCTGGGTTTTCTGATTCCAATACGCAAGTAGATGAAACCGCAAGTTATACACAGTCAAAAACCGTCAGCTAAAAATGTCGTAAATTTGTCAAAATGATTGAATCCCAATTGTATGTAAATATGTCATTAAAATCAACCATGCATGTCAGACAACGCAGCAAATAGACACATCGACAGGCTTAAAACATTTACCATGTCGTTGTCGTTGACCACCATCAACTCGATATATTTGGTCTCGGTGTGCACGGAGGGTCTGCGAACAAACCGCTTGGATCGCCTCAGCGCTCCTGACGCCTCCTCCTGCTGCTGCAGCGTCCCCCTTTGGTCTTTGCCACCTCCTCTGCTATCCCACTCGCTGTCGTCCTCTGCGCAGTCTTGGCGTGCACACACACACAAACATTGCAGTTCATTTTCAAAGCCATTAAGAAAGTGATTATCCCCTTATCTGCATTATTTGCAAAAATTCTGGGTCACAAGCCAAAGAGGTTTTATATATGCAGCAATGGCGCCAAGGAAGATTAAAAAAACATTATAGGCCATGACATAAGGTTATTACGGATGTCGTCAAATCAAGTGCACTATAAACGCCTACCCGCGCAATGGGGGAAGAGCCTGAAATCTGACATCCTGTGGATCAAGTGGGCGCCATTTTCCTAAAACACAATACAGTCACAATACAATCACGTTACATTACAAACTTCCCCGCAAAATGTAAATGCATATACAGTACATGGGTGGGCTAAAAGTGGGTACAGTGGACCCTTGCTATTTATAGGGAATAGGGATTGGACCGGACCACGAATAGCAAAAATACGCAGATAATTGATGCCCTCCCCCCCAAAAATGTAAAAAGATTATATACACTGTGGCGGCACGGTGGACGACTGGTTAGAGCGTCAGCCTCACAGTTCTGAGGACCCGGGTTCAATCCCCGGCCCCGCCTGTGTGGTGTTTGCATGTTCTCCCCGTGCCTGCGTGGGTTTTCTCCGGGCACTCCGGTTTCCTCCCACATCCCAAAAACATGCATTAATTGGAGACTCTAAATTGCCCGTAGGTGTGAATGTGAGCGGGCATGGTTGTTTGTTTGTATGTGCCCTGCGATTGGCTGGCAACCAGTTCAGGGTGTCCCCTGCCTCCTGCCCGCCCGCGACCCTAGTGAGGAGAAGTGGCTCAGAAAATGGATGGATGGATATATACACTGTATATTATTTTCCCCAAACCCAAAATTTTTTTTTTTTATGAGCAAGGATAAACTGCCAACAAGCGTTTTTGGAGTTGGCACCCCCCCCGAAAAAATATATAGATATACCTCTATACTGTATATTTGTATGTCTGTATTATACTGCCCCAGGTGGCCGAAGCGCATACACCAGAAGGAGCAGCACAATGTCCACTGAATTAAAACAAAAAGTGTGACAAAATAAATCTTTAAAGACTCATTTCTCATTAAGCCGCACCGTTATACGTTCTTTGCAGAGGATAAAGAATATTTGCCTGTGAGTATTGTCATATTATCTGTCTGCATGTGTTGCTTCACCATTTGTGTTAAAACTTACACTGCTTAAAGGGTCACAGCACCACCAAATATAGTAGATGCTAATTGTTAGGCCGGCTGCCTATGGAGTTTTTCATTGTATGTTAGCATTAAGGCAGCGCAGGCTATGTGGTAGTTTTCAATACACAACGAGTAATTATTTTTGTTATTTGTTTAATTTGACAGTAAACTTTAACTGGCAGTAGCAATAGACAGCTTGAAGCTTCTTTTTCTTTTGCTCAAATCATGAAAAACTCATAAATCGGGTCACTCGTATCTCCAGGCACTACTGCAATATACAGTATACTTTTGTCCCACCCTGTATAAAACCTTCTATTTACCTCATTGCTGTCATTGTGAAAAGGCTCAATCCCATAAGAGAAGACGCCGTCTGAGAACATCCCACTTGAAGAGAGAGAAAAAAAAAAAAAAAAAAAAAAAAAAAAAAGGGCCACACTCAAGATGAATATGTAATAAAGTGGATAAAAGGTCAAAGTGGGGCACGGTGGGGGAGCTCACCAGAGGCCGTGGCAGGTGGAGAGAGCCGCCCAGGACTCCGGCACACCTCTTAACCTTCCCTGGTAGTAGCAGAGCTCCCCTCCCTGCGGACACACACAAACATGGAGGAGGTTTCACGCAACCTGTGACACACACACACACACACACACACACACACAGCTACTTCACAGCTTGTCGTGATAGGTCAGCTGCGAGGTAAAAAAGAAAAAAAAAAGAAAAACATCTCCCACTGCGGAAGCGTTTGTGACCTACTTGTGTCCCGTAGTCGTCTCCGAATGACAAGTGAGGTGGAAGTCGAGCCTTCCTGAAAGGAACTCTTCAATAAATCAACACAGGAAGTCATTTGGTACTTGAAGTAACGCCAGCGCATCACTAGTTGTCTTACCCGTGTCCAAAAAGTGTGAACCGAGCGCAATGTCTTTTTAGTTACTTAAATGTAGTTATTAAACAAAGTATTTACACAAGGAAGTGCAAAATGCTTCTTGAAATAACAGCTGACATAACGTAATAAATGTATCAATATCAGTCTTTTTTTATTTTCATGTCACATGGTGAAATGAAAGTAATAGTATTCATAAAGTGAACATAATTTAAACATAAATGGGGTTATCCACTAACAGATTACATAGAGAGCAATAAAGTAAGAGTTAAAGAGGTTTTGGACAATTTACAAAAGGTAAACTACGTAGCATACAAGATGTATTCTTCCCAATTGTTAGCTTAATAGAAAAAATGCCACGCCTTTTTTAAGTTAATGTTACAATATCAATTAGAAAGAAAAAAACAACAACTGTGATCCTCAGTCATCCAGGTCGTGATGATCCGCAAAATTTGCATTAAGTCAACTGGACTGAATTTGTTGTTTGATGAATTGGTTGTTTTCTCTCTCTTAAAACATTCAAAAATGACGATAAGATCACTCTTTCAATGGAAGTTTTTATTAATTTGGAGCAGTTCATCCGAGTTGAACGAGGCCGTCGTCGTGTTCCTCAAACGGAGGTGTGCTATTTCAAAAGAAAGGCCCAATTCGGTGACGCACGTCCCCGAACGCATCACGCCTCCCACGTCCCGGCGCGTCACGTGATGCCTCAGTCAAGCGGCGCCACAATCTGGCCTCCACGCAGGACCCCATCTCCCTCCGTCCTTCCTTCCCTGCCTCCAGCCTCTCAGAGCACAACGGGAACGCTTTCGACTCCCATTTTCCCTCTTCTCTCCCTCCGCCCTCGTCTCTCATTCTCTCCGCTGCCAAGAACTTAATGACGCTGATGCGCTAACTGGTTGCCATGGAGACAGGCTCGCCATTGGTCAGGAGGATGGAGGCAGAGCGGTCGGGTGGCTCGTTGGGCAGCAAAGCGAAACATTAGCATCCCTTCTGGCTAGTAGAAGGCACTTGAAATCCTTTGTGGACCATCATTTCACCGTTATTTCTAGAAGAAGATGATGTCTCAGAGCAGGTGTTTTTTTTTTTTTTTTTTTTTTTTTTGCTTTTCAAGCGTATGAGTGCAACAGGAACATCCAAAAGTACAAAATGGTTGGGTGGTAGACTATTTCTGAAGCGCTTTCCAAAAATAGGACAAACTGACAATTAAAACCATCAATAATACATAAAAATAGCCTAAAAGCAAACATGTGGATTGGCGGAAACTAAAATAGACTGAGCAGCCGGTTCACTAGATACACCTGCACAGATGTAAGCAAACAAATATGGCATTGTAGAGCAAATAAACCTGCCCAACCATCCAATCAGATTGCTCCGCTGTCCTCGCTGCACACTGTGGCTGACCAATGAAAATCAGGCAGGTTTTGTGACTCAAAACTCCAGATAAAATGATCATTTGTTAAGTAAAAAAAAAAACCTGCAAAATGTTGATGCTTTTCGTTGGACAAGAAAATATTTCGCCGCTGTCGGGCAGAAACCCCATATGTCCAAACACGGTAAATGTAATATTTTTTCACAAATCGATACGAATGGTCAGTCATTGCGTGGTCTGTTACTGTTCCAAATTTTAGAGCAAATCTATCAACTCTCTTGGACACTTCAACTGTCAGAGAAGTGTCATAAAACCTATTCCTCACTCTGCGGGAGCCTCACGGCATTATGTTGCCTCAATATTGAAAGTCTGTATGATTTTTAGACAAAAACACGTGAAAATAGTTAGGTTTGATGCATTTCCGGAGGGCAATTTTGTTAAACATTTATAACTGCAATGCTTTGTTGCAGAAGGATCCCGTCAGCCACGAAGGTAAATTTGTGTGCAGATATATTTGCGGCTATTACACTGTCTAGTTACCTCATCGTTCTTTTTTCTTTTTTTTAAATTGCATCACTCATGGCTTTTTAAACTTTGAAATAGATTTTGAGAAGATGACAGTAACCACAATTGTTAGCTTTTGATAAGTATTAAAGCCTTTTCTTTTGTTGGGGTCTCGGGAACCAGCGCAGACTTTTAAGGGCCTAGGCTGGGCTAGAGAGTCTACTTCCTGACTACTGTCGAGGTGTCCTCGAGCAAGGCCGACATTCAATATTTCAGATTCTTACCAGTGACTGCAAGGGTCGGCTCTCCGGTGTAAAATGGCGCTCTACGTAGTCCGAGGACAGCAGGTGACTGAAAAGAGAGGACACATGAGCCACTCTGCGTGTGTCGGTGTGTTTAAGTGTGTGTACGAGCGCTAATGTGAAACATCTGCAGCAATTAAAGCGGTGACGTGTCCATACAAACAAGCTGAGCAGGCAGTACTAACTGGTTTAGTTCCAGGTCCAGCGTGAAGGCACGTCCAAAGGCTTCCACCTGGAAACAGCTCTGCGCCAAGTGAACGTCCTGCGAAATGTACATTTTAAAAAAAATCAATCAATCAATGACAAGACAGTGTGCTGATATATCAAAGTACAATAAAAAATAATAATAATCTATTTGAGTGAGCGGCAGTTGTGAAGCACCATGAATAATGCGAGAGAATCAATAGCGCTTTGAACGCATCTCTCCACATAAACTGCTATGATGGATCATGGCGGAACTTCTCACACTGGATGCTGCCCAGCATGGCAAGCGGGGAGGTGAGGGGGCAGCGAGAGGGCTCAGCACAGAGAGAAATGAGGTGCAGACTAAACGGAGAGGATCCGACTGCACCACGGGAGCTTTTGACGGAGGCTGCAATGAGTCGCTCGGCTTTTATAATAATAATAATTTTTTTTTAAACATCGCAGCATGCATACATGTAGCGCAATAAAATGTAAGGAAACAACAATGATACACTGAAAAAAATTATATAACAAAGCTGTCACATGTTTAATTCATTTTAAAAAATTCGAATTGTTGAAAACATTTTGCATGTGATTTACTGTCATTGAAATTTACAGCTGGGCACCAAACTGGATTTTTTTTTTCATTTTGACCAAAGGGATTAATTGAATTGAATGTGATTTGTGCGTACGTTGCAGACTTGGACGACAGGAGCGACGTGGACATTGATACGAAAATTTAACAAACTTTGCATTTTTGTAATGTTACAGTTAGTTTCAAGTCATTTATGTTTTTAAACATGTATCTGTTCTTGACTGGATGTAATACGAAGCCCTAGGAATCTGACGGATTATTGTCCGGAGAGTGCCGCCCAAGTCGCCTACTGGGGACGGGAAGAGCTGCTGCTCAAATGTTTATATTTCTCTGAGATGAACCAGAAAGACGCCACAAAACTTTGTTAAATAACAAAAGTCTGTGCCTTTTGTGAAGCTTGTTTGTGAATGAGTACTGAACTTTGCTGTTTTGCTTTTAAACTAAGCTAATTTAGTTAAGTTTTGGCTAACACTGGTAATATTTGTTCCAACATTCAAACATGGTATACAGGAAATAAAAATTTTAAAGTTACACTTTCAGGATACGCTAAATTAATCATTGTCATTTAATCAAAGATAAAATATTATTTGTGATGAATTACTTATTTTAAAAAAAAAAGTTATGCAGTGTTTATTTTTTTACGAAACCAGACAACTTCAAGAAAATACTTTTCTTCAAAAACAGATAACATACACATAACTAGTAAAGTTTATGAATGGAAAATGAATAATAGGGTTAGAGTGCTACAACTAGCCTTTTGAACCCTACCCTCAAGATCCGGTCAACCCACTTGATTGCAACCAACATAGGCGAAGTTTTCCTCGTCGAGTCTGCGGATGTGATCACTAAAACCCATCTCACCAATGAGTTTCATAACATAATCTCTCTTGGACTGTTTCACGCAAATAGCAATTGCCAATAAAGTTGAAAGTTATCATATTTTATGCTCAGCTTGGCAGTGAGTCGACGAGAAATCATGGGCGCAGAGGACATACGTGACAAGTACGTGATGATGGAAATATGTATGGACTTGTGGTTGCTTGAAAGGAGATGACGCTAGCTGCAGTAAAACCCAAACGGCACTGGCCAGTTTCTGAAATAAAACCTTTTGTTTATAACGGATTTTACATGGGATTTGGTTTTGCAGGGTTAGGAAATGCAACATCGAACGATGCCGTGATACGCAGTCTGCTAGTAGGCGTGACTCTATTTTGGCCTAAATAGCGCTTGTCGACTTTTGCATTGCGTCAACTGCATCAACTAGTCATTTACTTATTTGCAACAAAAAATGCATGTAATAGCTTTGTGTGGTAATTTGATGCAAATAAATCATGGTTCAACATTCACAAATTCACCTTTTTGCTGATTTTTTGGGGGGTAAACTGTCCTTTGTTATTAGCTAAAAATCTCATCTATTAACTGTATTTGATCTCAGCCTAAACCATGTCTAATATAGAAATACTGCATTGGCACAATCTTGTGGCATCATTTTGAAGTGAGGCAGGAGCTTCATTTGCACAGGCCATAGCCTTGTCTAATACAAAACACGTTTTTTGGGCCCATTTTGTGGCATCTATAGGATATACAAAGCTTTATGTAGTGGGTGCTAATTACTCGCAGATGTTAGCTATTTGTGGCAGGACTTGGTCCTTATTCCCGACAAATAGCGGGAATTCACTGTATTCACGAATTTAACACATTCACTGCCAGCCTTCCCAGTTAACATGGATATTTGACTTCTAAAACCGTCAATGGCAGTGAACGTGTTAAAACAAATCTATCAAAAATCCTCAATTTTTCTTGGCTGGGTCATAAGAAAAAAACATAACGACCATCTATTGGGTCATGTAGCTACATAAATTAATCAAAATATCAAAAATGTATTTCATCTGAGAACTTCAGACCGTCACAAAGCTTTTTCACCAGGACCGCATCATGTTACATACTACAGCGTCCCATCACGTGACAGGAAGTAGCTGACAGTCGAGCAGATCCTTCTGACGAGTCTCGTGCCTCACTGTTCGCACGGACCCTCTCCATAATTAATGGGGACATACTTCAACACACCACTGAATAAATGAAGCTGCCGGGAGCCCTTGTAGGGCGGCCCCGCGGATGATGCGACGAGACGGCAAACAATACACGCAAAACCACGCAAACACGAGGAGAGGAAGCCTGCGTGCAACCCAGCTCACGCACAAAGCAGGTCAGGCAGCGCGAGTGAAGGCGGTGAGGCGAGCCGCGTCGACATTGCGGGGGATTCTCACCAACTAAGTGGGTCAAAAAGCACAGGCGAACGCTGCATATACGCCACTTTGTGCCGTTGAGCATAGTCGGGTAGCTGCAGAGAGATGTTCGACGCAACGAGAGGGAGACCGACATGCTGTCGTCTTGCCCACACGTGTCAAGACAGACATCCTCGCAAAAGCGCGCCTCTCTTAGACATTCTCAGAATAAAAATCCTCTAAACTGCTGGCCAGAGTGTAAAACATCAGCCGCCTGATTATGAATCCTGTGATTTAATCTCAAATACATGCACAGTCTATTGGAAATGTTATCCCAAGACAGTTGGAGACATTTTAGAGAGCCATAGGTGAAGACATAGCTGAGACACCGACAAATGAGAATTGAGACATGCCATAGGTTGTGCATAGACATACTGTAGATAGATACATACGTGCTGACAGAAAGACGTACAGTATGTAGAGACAAGTGTGACATTGGTGGAATTATTAGCAAGACATACTGCATGATAAAGACACTGGGAGAAAAGGGTGAGAGCGACATTTCACGACACAGCGTAGGGGAGTGTTAGCAGGTGAGACAGGGCAGGCTAAGATGTGACAAAGGTGGATTTGAAAGTAAGACGCAGTTGATGCAGATGAACAATGAGATGTAGTTGGGGGCATTTGTTGAGACAGCACAGGCGTGTTTTTGCAGGCTACACACAATAAGACGTTGACAAAGGTGGACATGGTGGATGCAGACATACAGCGAGAGATAGAGGTGACGAAGTAGCGGAGACATTAGTTGAGGAATAATTGAAACGTAGTCTTTTAAATGTCACATGGGTAGCGACACAAGTTGAAAACTGTGACATAGGTGGTGGACGGAAAGGTTGAGAGTTGGAGATTTATTATCGTAGGGTAGCTATAGACGGATGAACACGAGTGAGACAAACATGCATGTTGACATGGGTGTGGACTTTTAAGTTGAGACGCAATTGAGAAATTGACAGTTAGGTGAGACGGGCGGAGACATACAGAAACTGGGACCTGTTGAGTCGTGTGTGACTTAAGTGATACAGATGGAGTTGAGACACAGAAAGTAAGAGATGGCGTCATGTAAGCTGTGGATAACTCAGGCGATAGTTGAGAGACATTCATAGAGACACAGTGATACACAGGTGAGACAGAGATATAACGCTTACATAGGTGAAGAACGTAAGCGACATACAGTAGACGGAACTCAAATCAAAGCTATGACAAAGGTGGATAGACACGTAAAAACATTCTGTGTGTGTGATGAAGGTGGAAACACGGGAGACATGCTGTAGGTATTACACTGGCGTGTAAGGAATTGGTATGACACGTGAGAAACATCGGTGGATTGAAAGGTGAGACACAAGACAAACGCTGATAGAGATACACGTCTGTCAAAGGTGGGGATAGAAAAGAAGACATGAGAATGAGATATATACACGCGAAATTAGTGTGACCTGTAGAAGGAGACAATAGTTGAGTTGGAGTTTTTTTCACTAGTTTTTTCACTTCGGGCGAAAGGCGGACTACACCCCGAACTGGCCGCCAGTCAGTGGCAGGGCACATATAGACACGGACAACCATTCGCCCTCGCATTCACAGCGTCACTGAGTGGGAACTGATCCCACGATGTCCGCACCAAAGTCAGGCGAGTCCACCACTACACCACCTGTGACCCTTGTGCAATCACATTATCTTTATCCTGGGTTCGAACTCACCGAGGTGTGTCCCGTGTTATTTTTCACACGGGTGTCCAGGTGCTCGTGAGCCATTTCCTGCTCCGACTCAGTCCTCTGCACCAGACGCTTGGGATAGGTCACCTGGGCCGCTGTGTCGCTGCCCTCTGTCCTCTGTCCGGACCGGGAGGACCAATCCCAGGTGGCTTCATCCTGACCTGGGCTCCCGTTTAAACCTGAAAGGCAAACAGAACCGACAATTAAGAGTCTCCGTATGTGGTTTTCACAATTCGGAGTCACCCAAGTAGTAAACTTATATGTTTTAGTAAAATAACGCAAGTCAAAGACAATTCAGCAGTTAATGATGTGTTTTTGTCAAAATTGAAGACAAATTTGAGTGCGGAACAAACCTAACGCATGCGTTTTCATGAAAAATAGAGATATACTTTGCAGTTTTATGTTGACATGGAAGACAAGAAACTTCAAAGAACCTGCAATATACAATGTAGACAATTTAGTTTAACCTAACATACTTAAATATGACCATTTATTCTTTAATCTCAAGCAAACCTGTTTTTAGTCTACAAATTCATGTTTTCATTAACACTGAGCGAAGACGTTTTTGCTGACACTGAAGACAATCTGGCGTCTTCAACAAACCAATAAGATAAATGTTTTTTTTTTTTTATCAACTTTAAAGACAATATATCAAACATACGTTTTTCAGGGTTTTCAATTTTATAAAAACCTATTGGATACACATGTTTTTGTTGACAATGAAGACAATTTAACATCTTCCACAAGCCCTACAATCCTACATGTTTCTATAAACGTTGAGTAGAGTTTTGTCTTTAATTCACCTAACATGTTTTCGTAGACACCAAGACAAGTTTGCCGTCTTCAAATAACTTGGTAAACCACACGGACGAATTCAAGTCTTCAAAAAAAATAAAATAAAAATCTTAACATCATACAATCCATGTTTTCATAAACATTGTAGACGTACAGCACGTTTTTGTCAACAATTTAGTCTTCAATAGACATCACCTTTGTGTTTTTGTAGACATTGAGCACAATTTAGTCGTCCGTGGACCTAACACCCGTGATTTGGACCCTGCCAGGCTTCTGTGCTAACCATCCACCTACTATGCTCACAAGTATAGTCCTCATGTCCCTCAGTAGTGCCATCTCTGTAGAGCTAAACGGGGCTTATAATAAAAAGCATAAAGCAGTCGTGTTGCACAAGTTGTGGCGGTGCATCCTCATTGGCTTAAAAACAAGGAGTTGCATGCACGTGAGGGGGGCTGCAGTAGAAATGTGCCTATGCAGCAAAAACCCATCACATCGAGGCCACGCCGTGCAGACCACATAGCACAATGTTGCTATACTGCAAGTGGAGGCAAAGAGGGCGACCATAGACAAGTGTGCATGCACCGATCCCCCCCCCCCAACCCCCCCCACTCCTCTAGCAGCAAAATTGGACCCCCCCAACACTCCTCTAGCAGCAAAATGGGATTCCCCCCCCCCGCACATCATACGCCTGCCAATCGTCGTGTCTCCGCTTACCTGACACCGTCAGCCGATCGCCCACTGCAGCAAAGAGCAAGAAGCACCGCACCGCCAGCATGGCCGTCACACATTCCCGCCAGTCACCACATGCAGGCCCGCAGAAAATACAATAAAAAATAAAAAAACGTCACCAAAGGCGGACAGAAAAAGGGAAAAAAAACGTTAAAAAATAATAAAACAAGGACGAAAATAGATTCAAAGTAGGCGCTATGGTGCGTCGGCTGCCATCATCTCCCCTCCTCCTTCTCGTACGCAGACAACGTTTACATACAAAGATGACATTGAACCACTTTTTTTTCCCCTTTATGGCGGCTGGGATCGATACGAAGGAGGAGAACGACGATCAGTGAGGAAGAGTTGCGGAGCGAGAGGAGAACGCGCAGCACCGCGGATGCATCGCTCCGCAGCGTGCGCGCGTGCGTGCGCGCGCGTGCATGCGGTATGCGGAAGAGGGGGCAGCAGTGAGCCGGGTCACGTGGGCAAACCAAGGCATCCGCCCACTCCGGCTCCAATTATTCATTTTTCTTTTTCAATTATTTACAGTGGTGCCTTGAGATGCGAGTGAAAGGCGTTCTATGGCCACGCTCGTATTTCAAACCATCCTTTCCCATTGTAAAGAATTGAAATGCCATTAGTCCATCCCAGCCTCCTAAAAAAATAAATAAAAAAATACAAATTATTTTAACGAGGAAAAATGGGATTCTATAATATACGTTATTCAAACACACAAAGACATAAACTGAATTTAAAATAACTCAGTCACATTTTTCCTTAAATTCAATGCCCATTGTGCTGCTCATTCTGGTGTGCACGCCTTGGCCACCTGGGGGCAGTAGAAAACAAACTTACAAATATACATGGAGACACAGGAGATGTCACAACTCCTCAGCAGGCATATTAGTCATTCTTCGCGACGTGCAGTTGACTAAATAGCTAGCCAGCTATGCAAACATCACAAAATGCATCTTCCCTTCGGACAGTCCACTGGTGTGGCCACTTTAGAGTGCCTCGTTGTTAGCCATGAGTGCACACAAGTCACGCAGCAGAGAAAGGCAGAAGAGCGAAAAGGGGCGACTTAAACAAGCCCCAGTTCCAATGAAGTGGGGACGTTTAGTATCACGTAAATAAAAACAGAATACAATGCTTTGGACACACTTTTCAACCTCTTTTCAACTGAATACACTACAAAGACGAGATATTTAATGTTCAAAGTGATGAACTGCATTTCTTTTTGTGTGTGAAAATAATCTCTCATTTTGAATTTGATGCCTGCAACACAACCAAAAAAGCTGGGACATGGCCAACAAAACTGAATTCTGTTTTTGTTTACATTTTACATAACGACCCAACTTGTTTGTTTGTGCTGTATATATACTATTTTAGCTGGCATAAATACGTTATGTGTCAAAACAATCGGACCCAATAACCCTTTAAATTTTTAAATGTTTACCTGCAGCAGAAATGATCATAATTAGCTCATAGAAATTAACGACAACTTCATTGTGGTTATTTATCACCGGCGAGCATTGTGTGCCAACTAATTACTGTATTATAATTGTTTTTCATCCAGATAATAATGCTCAGTTTAGAATAATCGATCAGTATGTTTCATATTGTGGTTGTGGAGAACAATTATTGTGCTATACAGTATGTACACATTATAAATGGCATAAATGTATAGAGAAACCCTCGCAAATCAGTTCAAGCGGTCCAGCAGACTTCCTGTTAATGGCGTTACATTAAGAATATTTCATGTGCCTCCTTTGGGGACAACAGTGTAAGCACAAACAATATGGGCCAAACGCAAACAGCCCTTCATTAGGTACAGCTGCACAGCATAATGTGCTTGAAAATGAACTCAAATGTAATTTGTAGTGTATTGTGTATTGTGCTACTTACAGAGATATGTATCAGTCAGGTAGTCATTCGGATCTCAGAACTCTTCTGTGAAGTCAAAATAAGCAACAAGCTAGAGATGTATTTATTTTATTTTTTTTTCCCAGATATTGTATTTTAGAACTTGCCCATCACTCATGTAATGGGGAGGAGGAGGAGTATGTACAATACTGCAGTACATTCAAAGTAACTCCAGAGCCACAGCACTCTCTGCTGTGCGAAGAGCTGCATTACATACAAAACCCGTCCACTGTTTAGTGATCTGTATGTATATGTATTAGAAATGTTAGACAGAACAACTTCTTTGTATTGTTTTTTTTTTTTAAATATGAGATAAAGTGTGATGTGATTTTTATAATATTAGCAGAATAAAAAGAGGAAAACTACAAAAATGAAAGTTGAAAATTTGATCAAATAATATTTTGTTTTGGTCATAAATGTCAAGTTTCTTAACTCATATTTACAAGTACATATGTACTGTACTCTATTTACTAGTCTTAATTCAATTAGCTTCATTGACTTCAGCCTTATACCTAAACGAGCACAATGACGTCACAGCGAGAGGCAGTCACCTGCTGCCAATTAAGCAATTAAGAGACTATAAGACAGGCTAGTAAATGGGACACTGGGTTCATTTATGAGAGGAAAAAGTGTCAAAAGAAAAACATAATAATAAATATGAACGGTGTTCGTGAAGATAAACCTGGAGCTGGCTGTCTAAAGGTCAAGCAGCAGTTCAAGTGTCCCCACGCAGCGTGTGGAGCAACTTTCTCCAAGCAGAGCAGGCTACAGGAGCACGAAGCGACCCACACCGGAAATGTAAGCAAGCAAACAAACATAAAAACAAGTTATTATTATTATTATTATTATTGAAATGACTAATGAATCTATATGCTAATGTTCATCATACCCAGCGTCCGTGGCGGTGCACCGTGAGCGGCTGCAATGGTCGCTTCTTCCGGAAGTCTCGTCTCAGCCGCCACGTGAGCCAACACGATGGCGTCAAGCAATTCAAGTAAGTCACATTATACAACACAATTAGTAGACATTTGCTGTGGAACATTTACCAAGTCGTTCAAGTCCTGGAATAGTACGCTAGCATTAGCTAGTTAGCCTTCGTGAAACACCGTCCGCTAATGTTAAGAAAAAATAATTTAAAATAAAATTTGTCACGTAACATATTAGTTTAAAATGTTTGCCTTGTCGCTGGTTCGTTTAATAGGCTGAAACGTCGTTTAAAGGAGACATTAAATCTTAGCACCAGGTGCATTCTGGGGCTTGTAGTAATTTGACTCTCAAACTAGTTTGCCCCATCTGATGCATTTTTAATTGGGTGGCGTGGGGGGAAGGGGGGGGAAGACACAGCACTTGTAGGCTTAGTTACGCAAGGAAATTGCTACAAAAACGGCAATGTAAGTATAGTCATATTTTTAACTTTCTGTATTAAATGCATCTAATGCAGGTTGTGCCTCTTCACCGCGCAGGTGCAAGTTCGCCACCTGCACTGAGAGTTTCTTCCAGGCAGACAAGCTAAAGAGACACATGTGCTACGCCCACGGCGAGAAAGAGAAGTACTTCAAGGTAATCTCCTGCAGATGGAGCCAAAAGGCCACAATTTATACACATTGCCAAGAAATCAACAGTCAGGTCCTGCACGTCAACTTTCTTTGCCTCCAGTGCACTCAGGCTGGCTGCTCCTTGACCTTCAAGAAGAGCTTTCTCTTCAAGGTGCACCTGCAGCAACACTGCCTGGTCGCCAAGTTCAAGTAAGTTTTGAGTTAAAATGAAAAAGAACGCTCATTGATGAAATCGGTCCATTAGAAGGCAGTTTTTAACACGACTCACAGGAGTCTCAGCATACCTCTTGCCTCAGAAGAAAAGAGTATAAAAAAAATAAAATATTTACAATAAAGGGTCAATCTACCACTGTTATTTGAGTGAAGCAGCATTAAAATCCTAAACATCAATGAAGTCAATTTACTTTGTTGTCTCCCGCAGGTGTTCAAAGGAGGAATGCGGTGCCGTGTTTGATTCCCGCATGGCCCGTAAAGCCCACGAGAAGAAGCACGCAGGTTGTCTACTTGAAGTGCAGCCTTGTACGTGCAAAACTAAGACAAGTCTGATAGGACTTCTCTTTTTGTAGGTTACCGCTGTCTGGATGCAAACTGCCAGGTGGTTGCCTCCACGTGGAGCATGCTTCAGGAGCACATGGTCAAACACCGATGTAGGTACAAAGTTAAAATAAAAATATACATTTAGTGTGTATGTGTGTGTAGATGTCTATATATTTTAACTTTTTTTTTTTTTTTTTTAAGCGATATTTACATGCCAAACCTGCAAAAAGGTGTTCAAGCGAACCAACACACTGCGGCGTCACAAGCGGGTGCACGCCTCGCACAAGCCAGTGTTGGTGTGCCCGCGTGACAGCTGCCAGGCCTACTTCTCCACCACCTTCAACCTGCAGCACCACATCCGCAAGGTTCACCTGGAGCTCCTCAAGTACAAATGCTCCTTCCCAGACTGCCCGCGTACCTTCGCCATGCGGGTATGGAACTTTTCCATCCCAGTCCTTTTTAGATGGGGAAAATACATGGTTGCTTTAATTTCCTTCAAGTGCTTTTATTTTGTTGTTTTAAGAGTGCTAGAAATTACATTTCTAGCCACACACAGGGGAGACTGAATTAAGATTTTAAAGGGAATGCTGCATACAATTTCTGAACACTAAACTTTGATGTGTGCATTCCACAGGAGAGCATGGTCAGACATCTGCTTCGACATGATCCCAGCGTAGTCAGAAAGAAGGTAAATGAGTTCTGTTACTAAAATCAAATGTATAAAGTAAGAAAAGAAGTCTCATTCCGTAATCTTCCGCTCTTGGACAGAATCGCCCACGTCCCCGGAAATGGTGGCAGAAGCGCTTGGACGGCCGTCAGCTCCCCCTGGTGGAGGACAACCTGAACCGTCTGTTCGCGCTGCGCATGCGCATCTCCCGCCGAGCCAAGTTGGAGGTGAACCTGGCGGGGCTGTTCAACGAGCGCAAGATCCCGCACTACGTCGACCCGGAGGTCAACCTGCGCGAACTGTTCAGCATCAAGAGGCCGGCCGTCATCAGCGTGGTGGCGCCGTTGAAGGGCTAAGTTGAGGCTGATGTTTCTGGTGGAAATTGGGTCTCTTTTTGTTGTTGATTCAATGTAGCTGACATTATTTTAATTTAATGGTTACATTGTCATTAAGAATGGGATGTTTTGTTTGCAATGTACACAAAGTTTTGACCCAATAAAAAATGAGTTACATTTTTGCTTGGAAGTGCTGCTTATGTTTCAAATCGACCCTCCTCCTGTTCTTTGAGGCACACACATTGATGCTTATTAAATATGAATAACAAAGAAGTGCACATGACTAAGTGCTGAGTCACAAAGCCAATCTCGCGCTCTGGGGGTGGCTGACACATCTGACGAAGTAAATTCTAAACTGTCGGCAACTTGAAGTACTCAAAATCATTTGGGAACCCAGTTGGAAATAAAATTTGCTTCAATTTGTCTCCATGTTTGTGCTTCATAGCATCTGAGATGCAAAAATGGCAAGTCTGAATGTAAAGTCAAAATAAAATATCTGAAATGGTTATCGTCGACATGGGAATTAGTGACAAGTGATGCTATATCCACTCTGCGGGGAATAATTTGGTCAAGTGTATCAGCATAATTTAGGCCTTCAGTAAAATGTGGACAATTCTCACGAGAGGTGCATTTGTTGGAATTCCTAATCAGGGAAATGTCATTTTAAAGACTATAAAAGCAGTTTTATTGGTTATGCTAGATCAGAATATATCACACGACTGCATGAAGTAACTTTTTAATTCAGTGAACTTGAAGGATTGGATTTAATAGCATATCTGTCAAGTTTCAGCAGAAGCAATGGACCACCGATGCTAAGCAGCACTATTGATGTCAGCCATGTGTTTCGTATACTTTATACTGGAAGCCTTTGTCAGTTTTCATTATTTGTATTTCCATGAATACTTCAAGTGACGTGATTTCTAAATTGCATGTCAGAAACTCCACAAGCGTCAACAACAGTGACAACACTCAAGTTAAAAAAAAAAAATCACATAATGTAAATGTTACATGATGTTTCGTTGGCCTGGGCTGACTCTTTCTTCCAGGGGTGTCAATAGTTGTTATGGAATGGGGGCTTTAGCCCCCAGTAGTGTGGCACCCTGGGGGGTTGCTCATCAATATTTTCATCCTTGAAAAACAGTATATTGAGTGAACCCGCAGCCCCCCCCACAACCCCCTTCCCCTATAATTGGCTTAGTGACGCCACTGCTTGCCTCCATCTATTTAAATGAGAGCAAGCACCACATTACTCCACTGGTCACCAACAACTATGTTGCTTATTTAATGATGGAAACCTCTCCAATTTACCCTAATTAATTGGCAAAGCATTTTCTTCAGTTCAGATTGACCTTTTTAAAAAAAAAAAATGTAAAAATGTTTGTATTTTGGCAGACGAGGGTGTCACTAATGAGCGTAATTCGATATTAAGCTAGAATTGACATGGTACTGTATTATATCCGATCTGTGCGCTCACGCTGCACTTGCACTGGCACTTCTCCGATAGTGGATATTGGATATTTATCCACATTTGGAAGAGGCCTATTTAAAGATATCCGACTGGGTGCATTTCTCTTGTTTACGTAAATAAAAGCTAAATTGTCTCACTTGAACCATGCTGTTTAAATCCAGCGTTTTTGTTGTGGTACATCAACTCTTTAGCAGCATCACACAAAATTAAAGTTGGGTCAGTGTGAGAGGTGCGTTTAGTGAAACAAGGCGAGGGAAGGGTGGATGCTTTTGGGTCATCTATTCTGGAGGACGCAGTCTAATTCGGGCCGTGACGCCTTTATGCTTAACCTACTTCAGTTGCGTTCCTACTGGTGCGTTAAATAAAGCAACATTTGGCTGGTTTTAACCCGACCTCCGCGACCCTGGGCCGCATCATGTCTCTGGTGGGAGTCGGGAGAAGTGATCCAAAACAATTCCCCTGCCGGCGCGCTCAGTCAACAAGGATCATCTAATCATGTCGCTTTTTGTTCCGCTACATGCAGTCCTTCTTTGTGACAAGCCGCGCAGCGTTTAAAGGCTACAAGCTGTTGCCATGGCAACAAAAGTCTAGCTTTGCAGCAAAGACTCGTGTGCGACATTGATGCGTTTAAGCACCCTTTGTGAGGGACCGTGGTGAGTTGATGGTGATGACCATGTCAATTCCATCTTAATATCGAATTACAGTCATTAGTGACACCCTCGTCTGCCTAAATACAAAAATGTTGAAAAGAAAATTTAAAAAAAAAAAGGTCAATCTGAACTCAAGAAAATGCCTTGCCAAATAATTATGGTAAATTAGAGATGTTTCCATCGTTAAATAAGCAAAATAGTTATTGGTGACAAGGTAGCAGGCGGAACAGACGCAATCAACTAGAGTGGATTACATTTCAGGCTGAAGTTTGAGACCCACAGAGGATGACAAGCCCAAAAGTCCCATTCATGATGATAAAAATACTATCTGCAACCAACTCCAAGCTTTTTCAAAGGCCTCATTGTCTCATCCAGGAGGTCACAAGGAACTCAGGACAACATCTAAAGAACTGCAGGCCTCCCTTTACCCAGTTAAGGTCAGCGTTCATGACTCAACAACAAGGAAGAGACGGGGGCAAAGATGGCATCCTTGGCAGGGTTCCTCGGTGAAAACCACGGCATCTGGGTGCCAAGTAACTGCTGAAGTGAGTTGAGGAGCTTCACTTCGACAAAAGTAGTCTTTCGCCGACAGCTTGCGGCATATACGGGCAATTACAGTACAGTATGAACCTTTTTAGCGGGAGCGTCGCTTACTCGCGCATTTTCTGCTCCTTATCTATCTAGATTCATGTCAGCCTCTGAATAAAACAAGTCCTAAATTGAAGGCATTCATTCACCAATGTACATAAACAACGAGTGGCTCCCGTAAACGCAAACGTGACGTCACACGGACTCACAAGCAAGACAATCATGAGTCACTAGAGCGCATGCTAATTGAATTGTTTCTCATTACTGACCATCAGACAGATGTAGGAGTGTGTGTGTGTGTGTGTGCGTGCGGTCGTGCGTGTGTTGTTGTGTGCTGCAGAGCCACAAATAAAGTAAAGTGAATTACTGACTCAAGACCTACAGAAGTCTTTCGCTCTCATTTAAGCCGAGATGAAGTCGTGCTTCTTGTCTAAAACGAACACTTAGGAAGTCTTCTGTTCCAACTGCGGACCGAGTGCAGGTTGAATGATGAGGCGAGACGTGTGCTCGTGTGCGGGCGTGTGTGTGGGACGCAGGATCAGAAGTGAGATGAATTCGAGGGAGAACAGATTGAACAAATGTTGGCCAACCACTGACTCACAGACTCATTAGGTGTTATTTTACCTGTAATTAGTGCCAAAGGGAAATAGACTCCCCGAGTCTGAACTTAATGGCGAATTTTCTCTATAAAGAGGGGCTAGCAAGTTATGCTAAACGGATATACCGAGATCGGAATCAGGCATCTTTGAAATGAGGATGTAAGTCTGAGCCACACTGGAAAAAAAAAATAATATACAGTGGGAGGAAAAAGTAAGTGAACACTTTGGAATTTCTTAAGTTTCTGCATAAATTGGTCATACAATGTAGTCTGACCATCACAAGAATAAACTTAATCTAATACCACACAAACAATTATATTGGTTCATATTTTTATAGCACATAACGTAATAATTAATAGGACAGGTGGGGAAAAAAGTAAGTTATATTCTTACCCAGAAAAAAAAGTATTTTATGAAAATAAAGTTTTTTAGCGAAACCAAATCCTTAGTATTCCTAAAATGAAGCAAAATGAAAATATATTTTTCAGAATATTAGTCAGAATATTACAAAAATAGCTTCTTTTGACAAAAAAAAGTCATAATATGATGAGAATAAAGTCAGAGTTGTGCAAAGGGAATGTAAAGAAAGGTAATTGTTTACTGCTTGAACGATGGCATTACTCGTGTGTGTGTGTGGGTGAGCTTGAAAGACTAATGAAAGGTTTTTCCTTTATGCCTCTGTCAACTGCTATGACTGACACCTCTGTGTGTGTGTGTGTGCGTGTGTGCATGCATATATGTGTGCGTAAACTATGATTACCGAAACCACTCATCTTTTTCTCAGCTCTATTTTTGCA
Source organism: Phycodurus eques (assembly GCF_024500275.1). Taxonomy (NCBI): domain Eukaryota; kingdom Metazoa; phylum Chordata; class Actinopteri; order Syngnathiformes; family Syngnathidae; genus Phycodurus; species Phycodurus eques. Next base: position 16,448,657 of record NC_084540.1, read on the forward strand.
TCTAAATTTCGACAACAGTCGCATTTTGTCATGTCGGCAATTGTTTCTGTCTGCGCAAAAAAAAAGAACAATGCACACAAGGATTCGTGCGCGTATTTCTTTTGAGGAAATGAGGACAAAATTGTCACATTGCAAATCAACAACAGAATGGCTTCAGAAGAACATACACGTCGTGTTGTTTTTGCAAGGTAGAAGCTGACGTCACTGCTTCAGGTCTCATCGAATCAGTTGACATCGTTTCATTTTTTTTCTGCAAATGGAAACTAGAATCCAGCAATTGGCTGACTACCAGTTCAGGGTGTATCGTGTTTTCTCGCCCAAAGTCAGCTGGGATAAGCTCCAGCTTACCCGGCTGTGACCCTAGTGAGGAGACGCAGAATAGAAAATGGATAGATGGTTGTAAACTAGAATAACACCCAGTAGTGAGTCATAAGTCATCATTTCAAAAAATGGTTATCTTTTTTTTCAAAAAAGTGTGTGTTATATCTACTGCTTATCCGAGGTCGGGTCGCAGGGGCAATAGCTTTAGCAGGGACGCCCAGACTTCCCTCTCCCCAGCCACTTCATCCAGCTCTCCCGGGGGGGAGTTGGAGATCACGGCTTGATGAAGCCAACGCCTCGGCTGCGCCTTGAAATTCTGTCCATAAAAGTTGTGAACAGAATCGGCGACAAAGGGCAGCCTTGGCGGAGTCCAACCCTCACCGGGAACAAGTCCGACATACTGCCGGATAGGCGGACCAAGCTCTGACTCCGGTCGTACAGGGACCGAACAGCCCGCATCAGGGGGTTCGGTACCCCGTACTCCCGAAGCACGCCCCCCAGGACTCCCCGAGGGACACGGTCGAGCGCCTTCTCCCAGTCCACAAAACACATGGAGACTGGTTGGGCGAACTCCCATGCACCCTCAAGGACCCTGCCGAGGGGGTACAGCTGGTCCACTGTTCCACGGCCAGGACGAAAACACACCCTCCGGACCACCACCCCAGTCTGCCAATCCAGAGGCACTGTCCCCGATGTCAACGCGATGTTGCAGAGGCGTGTCAACCAGGACAGCCCCACAACATCCAGAGCCTTCGAAGTATTCTCCCCACTGACTCACAACGTCCCGAGTCGAGGTCGGCAGCACATATATATACTGTATTAATCATTATAAAATAAAAAGGTACAAAGTCATTCAAAAATAATATGGTACAAAGTTGATAACTGAGTACCCAACAAGCTGGATGTGACTTTTATGTATTTTTCTTTAATGCACCAAAGCCAAAATGAAGCTCCAGAATGTTTGTATCTTTGTATTGTGAACACGAGAGAAAAACTAACATCATGTTGAAGTGTATTTCAATGTCATTGTGTGTGTTTTAGTTTTAACTGTTGGGGAAAAAAACAAAACACTCGTGATTGCACTCAGTGTGTTGCATGCAAATGAAAGGCCCTGGGCACATTTTATTTTATTTTTTTTACCACAGCGAGCAGGAAGCTGTGAGCACGCCGCATACTGGAGTGCTAAAGTGCTGCCAGCTATGATTGACAAAACGTATGAGAGCGTAATTATGTGAGAAGTAAAAGCACTGCAACGCTACAACATTTGGGGCGTTTTATCATCAAGTCTACTACACTCAGCACTCAACACGACAACAAAGATAAAAATAAACCGCTTTACTCATCATTGACTATATACTATTTATCCTTCTCATCTAAAAATAGATGTACATCTATTTTGAAATATTTTCATGATAATATGTCATTTTCATTATTGAAGTCTTGTCTCATTCAAGGTGACTCGGGTGAGCGGTAGGGCGGCGCCCTCTATTGACACGCCGCCGCTGGTCGCGATCACTTCCAGCGAAATAATACTGCAATGACCTCGGGCAATAGCCTTCGAAAGGCAAAATGGAGAAAAACAAGCTATCAGAATCAATCAGGCGTTGTCGTGACGAAGATTCGCTACTCGTTCTTCGAGTAACTGCCCACTCCGCGGTCGGTGCACACCCACTCAACTGAAATTCGCGTCGCAACAGCCAATCGGCGTCACAAATATACTGCGTCACGCACAATTTCCTGACGTTATTGAGCAGAACTATTGAGAATAAATTGATCGTCGCTGTTTGCGGGCACCTGGAACCCTTTTCATAACTCCTGCTACCAATACTGGGACCGTACGAAAAAATTAGCAGGGCTGGAGTATGGTGAGTGAGGAAGTGGGCATACTGTATCTGCTAAGCACCTCTGTGAATCAAGCTATCAATAGCATTTGTCACACGTTACACACACACACACTCTCTCTCACATACACAAAACTTTCTCTATTACGAAAAAGAATCGATAACAGACAGATATAGCGCAGTACCAATCAGAGAAAAGCTGCTTTCCATATTTAAATTACAGAGAACAGCGATCCAATCAGAGCAAAGCTGATTTAAATATCAACTATTAATGAGAAATCCAGCCGTCACATCTGCTATTTGTTTTGGACCAGCTACAATAGCTTGAAAAAGGTCATTCTGGGCATTTCCAACTCATCTTGTAAAACCAAATAAAGGATAGCAAAGATTATTTGAAAAAATGGGTGTGGCATGGGACTTTATTTGGTTCCACTGTACATTACACAGGGTTAGTCAACTGCAACAGATAAAATTGCCTTAGATTATTTCCCATGGGGGGGGGGGGGGGGGGGGAATAAGAAAAGCACCATGGAGAAAGTTTTAAAAGACATTTTATTGAGGGACATGAAGAAAAAAATGATAAAACATTTGTGTTTCAAATGCTAGTGTTTCCAAGCGGGGCTAAATCCAGTTGTGTTCATGTCTTCACAGTACATTGGACTATAACAACCAGCACGTCTAAGGGGCAAAAGCTCGCCAAGCTATGCTGAGGATGAAAGGATCTCTGCTTTGAGAGGAGGCGTCAACTCTGCGGCGGCCTCACGCAGGGACGGAAGAGAGGTGTCCTTTACGGGGGGGGGGGGGGACCGGCGAGCCAGACGGGAGGTGACTTTGGATCAGTGGTGACTCAGAGGGTCGGCACACACGCCGTCTGACCGAACGCTTCAACACACACGTCTTCTTCAGCTCATACAAATACCAATGCAGAGCGCACTGTTCCATCCTTTGCATGGAAATATTGGACTAAATGGCTTTTCGCCTGAACAACTCCCTCAAAAGTCTAACTTTACCTCTATGAATTAGGTTGTACACGATCAAGATTTTTGGAGCCGATCAGCGAGTTTAAAAAACCGATAACCGATCACAAGATGGAGGAATGTGTCTTATTTAAATGACCTGTTCATTTACTGTACATACTTGGGTACTTAATTCCTCCAAAAATTATATTTACAATAAATAATGTATCTTTGTTCCTCTTTTTATGCCAGCGAGGCATCGTGACAGACAGAACAAATGAATGGTCTTCTATTAGATGGCAGCAAGTAAATACAGTAATTAATGTATCAAGCCTTAAACGAACGTCCTCTCCTGTCCTGAGCACCGGTGACCACCAACACACATTTCCCCCCCATTTTGTCCTTATAATACCGTCGGTGCGCTCCGCTCTTGTTGTTGTCGCATCGATAACGAGTGTATCCGGTCGCATTTGAGTTGACAAGCCCAATGATCGTAAAAAAACGGGATGCGGTGGTATCGGAATACAAGATATTATTGCAGTGGTCTGACAGTGCAATCGTGAAAGAGCAAATTTGGCTTGTAGTCTGATCCGGGCATTGCGTGTTGTCTGTCTCAGACGTGTTGTCTATGCCGACATGTTTTTTTTAATTTTTTTTTTATATAACTTTATTGGCCGTCAGGTATTTCCAATACTACGTCAAAAGACATGCAACAAGGCTAAAAATAAACTAGCTTTTGGATTAAAATATACTGCGCACGCGGCGACGCGGAGTAAATGTCTTTTGCGGAGGATCGGATCGGCGAATTATGACATTAAAGCCGATCAGCATAAAATGCTAAATATCGGCCGATACCGATCAGCCCGATAAAATGGGTGTAAAGTCTACTATAAATCTATATTAATATTAGGACCCGACCCATTGGCCAATTTTTTGCTCCGTTATAAAGTTATCCGTTATAAAGAATTGTAAAACAGTCAAATGTTCTGCTTGTAACAGTCAAATGTTCTGCTTGGTGATTTCATTCATGGTATATCTTTAAATTAATCGGGCCCTAATTAATACTGTATAATACGAGCTGCAAGAAGCGATGAACAGGCTGTCGCGTGTCCTTTTCCATGAACCTCGACATGATTGACAAAATTTGAGGTCAAGGACAATGATTCTCAAGCGCGGTGCCACGAGTGATACGAGGGCTCCCAACTATGTCAAAGAATCACTTGCTAACCACAGTTCAGTTGTATTTAACTTTTAACTTCCATACATTTGGGATTTAATCTTGAGGGAACTGTTTGCTTTTAACATTTATTTATATGTAATTTTAATGTGCAATACATTTGAATTGAATCATTATATAAGTGCATTTATCAGTGAAGCGCAGTGTTTGTTTAAACTGTGCACAGTGTAACAGTAGCTGAAAATAATATTGAACGCACTTTTTAAGACTGAAACCTATTTCATTATAATGTTAATCATCATGGTGGTACTTGGACAGATCAGTATTTATTTATTTTTTTTTCATCATGGTGGTACTTGGTGTAAACTGGTCTATAGGATATTTGCCTCCGATTGAGGCTCATTTGGAGCCAGAATTGCTGCTTCGAAGCGAAATGTCCAACTTCCTGTTCAATTTCAAACACTGACTTTTTCCACATGTGGGAAAGTGGAAGAAGGAAGCGTGTCAATTTTTTCAATTTTGTTATCCGTAAAGACTGACAGTGAGGAGACTCGGCGAATAGTATTTCACGGTCCGCTTCATCTGTTCAGCGCAGAACGAAGAAGAAGAAGACAGGAGAAGGTAATGACAATGTCGGCGAAGCTCAGATCTCCTCGATGGAATGTGCGGGAACCAGGCCTCGCTTCTTGCCGCTGCTCAGCTTCACCAAGGTGTCGCCGTCCTCACGCTTGCCCACGCAGATCTGACAAAAGACACCTCATTAGGTACACCTCACACATCAAACAAGTGTCCAAAACTCATAACGATCAGCAAACCTTTGATTGACATGCTCTATTTTTGTCACCGGCAGTGGGTTAGACCTGGTGTTCATTTCGCAGACAGGACTAAACCGGCGTGTTTAAAAAGGGAGGTCTGTGCAACTGTGGGGGCGTGAACACAGCCGACTAACGGGACAAGCCGAAAGGAAAAGAAGGAAGATTAATATGAAGAAAAAAAACAAAAAATTGTAATGAAATCCACAGTAGGTGATAAAGAAAAATGTCCATCCCTAACTTGCTAACAACAGGACATAAGACTAACAAACAGAAGCAGAGTGAAGGGACCTCAGGCAGCTGAGAAGATTCAGATGCGATGCTGATTAGCAACATTTCTGCTCGACCGGGACGTTTATCACCTCTTTTTTGTTTTTAATTGATTGAAGTTTTATTTTTGGCTAAGGTCGTCTCGTTTACAGTGCTAAAGCTATCTTAGTATTGCTAGCGCTGCTAATTTTGTTGAAGCTGGACAGCGTTCTCTGGGATTATTTATCACAGGTACCACACTTTGCTAACCACTTGCCATTATAAATGGCCATGTTTGAAAACGATGCTCGTGCACATCGGTGAGGGGCGCGGCTTTGATCAAACTCGGGGCGGAATTAGTGGAAGGAGGACGCGTTCAAATCTTGTTCGGTTTTAAAACGGCTCTAAAGAGCGACAATAACGGAGAATTTTTGCGTTATTTGATTGTGCGGGTGCAGCTCAGGATGCAGTACTTCCAAACGTCGTCGATCGGTTGCCATGGTTATGACGACACAAGGGGGGCTCGTAAAACGCCACATAAAGTTGAAGCTGCGGGGCGGGTACCTGCGCCTCCTTGACCACCATGTGTCCTCTCTCCCGGCTGCCGGCGGTCGTTCCCTGGATGACGCGCCACACTCTCTCGCCGGGACGCACCCGCTGCACGAAGTTGGCCGGGAAAAAGCCCACCCTGTCGCCGCTCTTGCCCTGGGGGAGGTCGACACAACAGAACCACAGTTAAGCTATGAGTCATTTAATACCTCAGGTAAAGAATGATGACTTATTATTAGTGCGACACACCAAGGTTACTGACCGCTTCAAGGTGGAAAACCAACCAGTTGCTCTGTTTTGGTTTGTGTATTCTGATCATTTTTCAATATTTTCCAGTATTTATCACCGTATAATACAGCAATCTGCATTACGTAAATGCACAAGGGGTGTAACTATGAAGGTGTACGATTTGAGCAAAAAAACATGTATTTGGATGTGGTGGAGGTTCAGTCGTTATTTATCACATTCATTTTTTGTATGTATTTGTACAAACTATGTATTTTAGGGGCCCCAAACACAACACCCCCCAAAACGTAACCAAACTCCTGCTACCAGCTCCACCGATCGACACAAAATGGTCTCAAAAGACCCATGCCCGTTATTTCACGGGAAGCTGGCAGTTTTCGTTGAAAGCGGCCATTTTGGAGGAATTCCCTCAGTTGTGCCCCAACGCTAGTTCCACCGATAAGACTCAATATTTGGTGTCGATGATAACAGGACACACAAAAAAGTGTCAAGTACCCATGCCCGAAATTTACCCAAATGAACCACTAATTGCACAAATCAACACAAAATTGGGTGGACGTCTATCATAATAGGATGCACCAAAGTCTAATTAGAACAGGAGGTCAGCCATTTTGGTTAAATGCAGCCATTTTGAGCAAATTCCAGCATTACGATGGCCACCAAGCCACTTTACAATTTTAAGGCTTTATTACAAAAGTAATAGCTGACATATGGAAATCAGACTGATTATATGTAGTCGGTGGTTAGCAATGTTTAGAATTTGTGCATTTCAGGTACCCCGTTGATGAAATTGACTGTTCAATTAACCCTGAAAATGGCCGATCCTGAAGAAAAGGCATCATGTGTATCGTGGTTTATTGAGATAAAAATCGACGATGCAGACGTAGACAAACTACAGAGTTAAGTATGGAAGACATCACATCTGCTGTCACATGTGTCAATGCGTAAAAAATAAAAATCTATTTATGGATGGGAGGAGTGGATGACAAAATGTAAAAAAAATGTAAAAACAAAAAGACAGACCTCATTTTGTAATAATTTCCAGATATGTCTATGAATTTGCTTTAGTCATACATTTGTCAACATATATATATTATGGACACACTTTACTTTAATGATCACAAAAATCACAAAATCCCAAGCACGTATGCTTAACTTGTTATTCCTTGTATTTATTTTTGTTGATGGCAAGATTTTAATTGATAGGTGTGTGTCAGTGGCCGATTGGAAAACCAGAGGCGATAATCACTCCCGACGAGCTGAAATTGTTTTCAGTACATTTGCATAAGCAGCTGAAACATTCTGTGCATCCATTTTTCATACATTATTATTTTTTTGCCATCACATATTTTATAGCTTGTGAGGGGCAGAGTTCAGTGTAAATCATGTGCACGTGCTCACAACAATCACGGATGATTGAAGATGCTGGACTTGATGGAGGCCTTCAAAGGCTGCGTACGTCTTAAGACACACACACACACACACACACACACACACACACACACACACACGTACGTTTTCTACACTCTTTTAAGACTAGTCTGGGGAAATGACAGCATTTGTGCCTGAGCAGGTGCGCTTGATATAAACACCTCCAATATGCACCACACACACACACGATAATATATATGATGATAAATAATTTAATCTTATCACTCACCTTCCACCACTCCTCGTTGGAGTCGTCTGTGACTTGTACCCGATCACCGGGGCTAAAAGAGATGAGACAAAAGGATTTAAAAAAAAAAAAAAAAAAGGAAAGAAAGGACGGTAGAGAGACGACAGTGATGGGTACATAAAAGCAGTCGAGCGTATACGCAACTGTCACCGTCAGATTCGTGACGTGCGTATGCTAGTGAATCCGAATTCATTCCATATGACAACCTCATACCCGCGACCTAAAATCTGCGTGAACCGCACCCCTATTTTCCTATAAAAGGACGCCCGTCTGATGCATCTTGGCCAATGTGCCTGGTTTTAAAGTCAAGAAGGAGAAAAAATAAATAGATAAAATAAAACAATAAAAAAAACCTGGCAAGAGAACTTCCTTAATATTCATCCTATTTCCTGTTTTAATCATTTTATCATTGGAAAGCTTGCTAAACACAGAAACCGACAACATAATACTCATGTTAATCATTTTTAAATTGATTCCGATGTTAAATTAGAGAATGTGGCACAAAACATACAAAAGTAAAATTTTAAGAGCCAAGAATGAACAAACACTGCAGATGCTATTAATAGACTGTACATGGTAAGGAATTAATATAGCGCAGCAAAGAGGCATTTGTAGTTGACAAAATTCCTGAAATTAGGATTGGAAGCGAAAGAAAACATATGAGCCACATGCCGGTCAGACTGGAGTACGTCACAATTCAACAATGCCAGCAGGCGGTGTGTGCAAATCCATCAAGTTGCAATCAATCATATTTGCACAGAAAAATATATAATTCAGATTATTGTAGGGATTAGAAAGGAAACTGAAACCTTGGGAAAAAAACAGGAAATGCGAGCGGTCCGATCGCACTAACTGCTCTTTGAGTGAGAATGTGCAGACAGCTAGTTTAGTTTAGTTCTTTGTAGTTTAGTTCTTTGTTCAAGTTAACCAATACCGACAATATCACAATGTTTAGCGTTCTTCCACATTATCAAAGACACACAGTCAATATTCAAATCAATTCCGCGCATGCCTCATTTTATCACGCCGTCCTTGCTTTTTCCTTCCTTATCGCTCATCTTCGTCGGTGCTTTTAAAATTGGACTTTGAAAATACTCCCCACCAATTTCATCATTTCAGCCTGACAATTTAAAAACAGCAAACACCCCCGCACCTCAGTATCTCTCATCTACTTTCATCCACTAAGTGGGTACGGTGACAAGCTGGGAGTGCGTAATTAGTCATCCTAGGAGGCCCTGAAAATGTCCTCTGAGGACGCCACGAGGAAGTAGGAGGGACATTTTTTTAATCAAAACAATAGGATGCGTGTTGACTCACTGTAGTTCCAGATCGTTGTGTTCCTGAGGCAGAAAACTGTAGAGCGCCACATAAGTGTGGATAGGGTGTACCTCGATGCGTTTGGGGGGCACCTGGACACAGGAACCACAGCGTGAGACACGGACGCACGTGCACGCACGCACGCACGCACGCACACACACCTCAGCGGGCGTCTCAGCTTGGCCGCCACTCTCGTCGTCCTCTTCGTTCTCCACCTCATTGTCAGCGGCAACAGAATCTGGAACGGAACACGTGTGGGCATGAAACATGCACTGACTAGTATCAACACATGTATTGAATACACACGTACTGTACCTGTACATACATGTAAACACAGTAACACATAAATGAATGCATGTACACATGCAATGTGTGTAAATACATGAAAAACACACTAACACCTGTAAATATATGCATTTAAAAACTAGGGCTGTCGTTGATTAATTCCTTTAATCTGATTAATCAGACTTTTGAATTTTGATGAATCACAATTAATCACAGGCAACAAATAGTACCACATTTTGCTTTGAGATGGTATTTTAAACTTGTTGTGCTTCAATGAAGAAAACAAACAAAAAAAAAGAGTGCAGAGTTCACTATAGGCAAATGACCTTAGTTTTTTTCATTTATTTCCCCCCCCCCCCAAACGTCTCATCGGGGTGACCTTTGAAGCAACATTTTCCGAGCACGCCAACTGGAGTCTCCTCACTAATCTTTGCACCGCCGTGAGCATTCACCTGATCACTGACCTTCGAACAACCCAGCAACACATTTCAGATATCCATCCGCGGTTAAAGTCAAGGAGCGTGTGGTCAAAAGAAATGGTGCCATTAATCTGTGTTAATACATGATCAATCCGATCATTTTTGGGTGATTAATAATGAGGTGACGCTTCAACTTTGACAGCGCTAGTAAAAACACTGACATTTAAAAATACATACATGTACACAACAAACCTCCTGTCTCTTGAGGGACATCTTCCTCCATGCTGCACTGTCTCCCCTGCCTCTCCTCACACGCCTCACCCTTTGATCAACGACAGTACACACCACATGCTAATTGAGGCCTTTGATGGCACACCATGTATGCAAAATTGAAGCGACTCAAGCTTATTATATAGGGGATGGATTTTTATTTATTTTTCATTTTCATATGATTGTTTTCAATACTGTACAGCAGTAATACATAAAAGGAGGCACTGCCTTTACTGCTAAAGAATGATTGCCTTAGTACAGTTCAGTTTTATTTAACTTATAAGTTCGATACATTCACATTCAATCCTTAAGAACTGTGTTATTTAGACACAATTTAACTTTCATGTGCAATACATTTTAAATGAGTCATTATATATGAGTTGTTTTTTTTTTATTTTCCTATATTTAAGCACAGTGTTAACATTCAAACTATGTATAATGTTAGTGGTTTACAATAAATTATACTTTTTTTTTTAGAAATAAAACCATTTGTTTATTAATTTAACACTTAGGCCTACTACACCACTGTACTTTAATGTTGGTCATGATGATGGTACTTGGAAAGCTCATTATTCTTTAGGTGATATGATGTAAAATGTTTGGTAACCACTGCTGTACAGTCCAGTATTTGACATAAAATAGCTGTAAAAACCTATGAAAAAATGCAGGGAGGTGCGTTCCAGGTGGGGAAAAAAAACAAACAAAACGTCATATGGCTGTGCCATGAACGTCAAACCATGCTATATCGGGGGTTCACTATAAAGACGAAATTGGGATGCGTTGGTGGTGCATGGCTGCCATGGAAACTTTATCTCAATCACACAGCGCGCACACACATGCATCCTCGCAGGGCCTGGCTCGTACCGGGCTGTGCGTCGGCGACTCCGACATGCTGCCGAAACTGGAGCGGCTCATCTGCGCCAGCGACGTCCCGTAGCGCAAGGCGGCGTACACCGGGTCCGTACGTGCCCGCACCGCCTCTGAAAGCGCACACACACACACACACAATATGCTCGGACATAGGGAGTATTGTGCCTGTTTGTCGACATGGAGAAAGAATGGGGTGGGGAGTCTAAATTTAACTGGAGTGACCCACTTTAGTGTGTGAGAGAGGAGCCAAAAATTGAGGCATCAAGATATGCCAACACGCTTTCATTTAAGTGGACAGTTTTATGAAAAACTGTCTACAAATGATATGGTGCTTTTTAATGCGATACCTTTCCTGCAAAATTGTGTTGCTGTTCCCAATAAAAGGTTCGTCTGTGTTAACAAAACAAAAGTTAGCATGGGAAATTTTACTTTTGGGACAAGTGCGACAGTGCCCCAGATGACACTGTGGTAATAATAAACTGTAAACTTTGGCTCCCAATAAGGATTTGCCCTGAGTCAACAGGCCAATATAGCAAAAACATGTAGATGAGCACTGGAAATGTTGCATTAGGGGCAAGTGAAACAGTGCCCAACCAGATCCAGCAAATGGCACTGTGGTAACAAAAAACAAAAGAAAATTGTAAACTTTGGTTCCCAATTCGAATTTGTCTTGAGTCAACAAGCCAATTTAACAAAAAGCCTACGAATATTGTTGGAAATTGTGCACTGAAGGCAAGTGGGGCAATGGCCCACATGATGGTGACGTGGTGACTCTAAATTGTAAACTTTGGCTCCCAATAAGGATTTGCCATGAGCCAACAAGCTAATTTAGCAAAACGATGTGGATTAGAACTGGAACATTTGCATGAGGGGCAAGTGGAACAGTGCCCAACCAGATCCAGCACATGGCACTGTGGTAACAACAATAATAATTTAAAAAAAGGTAAACTTTGGTGCCCGGGTACTCCAGTTTCCTCCCCCCATTCCAAAAAAACGTGCACAGTTCAAGATTCTAAATTGCACATAGGTGTGAATGGGAGTGTTAATGATTGTTTATCTGTGCCCTGCGACTGGCTGGTGACCAGTTCAGGGTGTGCCCCGCCTCTCGCCCGGAATCAGCTGGGATAGGCGCCAGCATGCCTGCGACCCTAGTGAGGAGAAGCAGTACGGACAATGGATGGATGGTTGGATGTACTATTATTATTATATTAAAATAAGTATATTAGTTTGACACTTTAGTGTTTTTCTTATTGTTTTTGTATTTCTGTGCCTTCCAATTATGTTGTAGGTTAATTGTGGCCCTTATTCACGGACGCTAAAAGGAAGTGACAGCACGAGGCGCTAAAGCCTGATACAGAGCGACATATGCAACCCATGTGTTGACCTATCGTACAGTACGCCGGCTTCTTTAAGGACAAGTCAGTTGCTTTTAATGTCATTGTGTCCTGATATATGGTATTTGCAGCCATTTTTGTTGATACTTTGTCTCCATAATAACGTTCTAATGGTAATGGCCTGATCTTGGGTCCTTGTTGCTGCACTCGGAAACACATGTTTAGCTTTATTATTTGCAAATAATTAGCCTACTTTGTGAATGTGGCCATTACTGTATTGTAATGTACGGAACACGGATGTAATATATTGCAAACTGTGCAAAAATATGTGTGCACTTCACTTGGCATTGTATGCAGCAAGATTGTGGGTGACGTTGAAAATGCTAGTTTTGGCTTATTTTTACTCTTGTAGGAAGTTACGAAAGTTAAAAATGCAAAAGCATTTTTTGTTTGTTTTGTGAATTGACTAAAACTAGTTTTTTTTTTTTTTTTTTTATCGTTCCAGGTATTTTTTTATTTGAGGCCTCATGTGATAGGCTACCGTTCTAAAATTGCCAAATTTATCTTCCCATGCAAATTTAATGGAAAATGACCAGAAAATGTCTTTCCCCTTTGCTCCCGCACTCAGGAGGCAGGAAATGACCACACACGCATGCGTACACATGCACCCGCGCGCACAGACGTACACACACTCACCTTGATTAGTCTGTACTTCCTTGACGACGGCCAGTTGTTCGCTGACGAGCATGGGGGAGCTGAAGTTTCGCTTGAAGGCGCCCGACTAAAGAAGGAGGACACAGAGCGTAATGATTTTTGTTCAGCTTCCATTAGTCCCATCTTCAAGGCCCCCACACCGCCATTACGGTAGACTTCAAACCAGTCATTTTCAGAGATTCGACCGAATGGAAAACACACTGGCGGGAAGGGAACATCTCACTCGACTGGAGCGGGGACGTTCAACACGTGGCTTTCCAACACCGAGCCGTCATTTCACACTGAATTAAGCACAATCAGTGTCGCCGCCTCGGTTTGCAAATAAGCCACTCTGTTACATTATGCGGAGAGAACTCATTCGCGAGGTAATCAGCAGTTTCCCTTTGTTCCCGCAGAGATGTTCGAGCCGTCGTACCAGTCTCTCGCCGGCCTCTCCATTTCTCTTGGACCACTCAAGATACGGTTTGCTCTTCAAAAGGGCTCCATGCTAATATGCTAAATCCTATGCGGGAGGACGAACGCTCAAAATTGGGCTTACAGGTGGACAAAAGTAATGGGACACACCGATATCGAGGCCAGAATCCCTCAGTTGTGAAGTCTACGTCTGATCCAGACATTTGGAGCCAGGTTTGCGAAACGTTTGTGCATGCGAAGAAATGGGCGCAAACTTGATTCCCTCTGCCAAACACGCAAAATGGAAACGGAGTTCATTTTGCACGCTCTGACAAATAACTTAGCACGTGCAAAGTGATTTAACAAACTTGAGACAAATTGCGATGGCTGACTTTGAATCTTTAACTCATTTACTCTCAGCTGTGTAGAAAATGAGCTTTTGGTGCAAAACTTGCAGCCCGGGGGGCCAGATCCGGCCGGCCACATCATTTTACGCGACCCGTCCAAATCAGTGCCTCTACTTCATGTTTCTCACTAAAATCTGTTCCAAAATTGCAAATGTTCTTCACTTTTAATAACATTGAGAGATTAAAAGTATTTTTTTTGTAACCAAACCACTTTTTTAGAATAAATTGAACAATAGTTGAACAAATTGTTTCTTTGACTTCGTATTTCAAAACTAGTTAGTCAATTTTTTTGTGTATAAGTAATAATATGAAGAGGCGATTACCGTAATTTCTTGTGTATAATGCGCATCTCCCCCCCCAAAAAAAATTGTCAATAGTGCGCATTATAAATATATAGGCCTATCCCAGCTGTCATCGGGCAGGAGGCGGGGTACACCCTGAACTGGTTGCCAGCCAATCGCAGGGCACATACAATCAAATAACCAGTTGCACTCACAGTCACACCTACGGTCAATTTAGAGTCTCCAATTAATGCATGTTTTTGGGATGTGGGAGGAAACCGGAGTGCCCGGAGAAAACCCACGCAGGCACGGGGAGAACATGCAAACTCCACACAGGCGGGGCCGGGGATTGAACCCGGGTCCTCAGAACTGTGAGGCAGACGCTCTAACCAGTCGTCCACCGTGCCGCCCTGTTTATACCATACATACGTTATTCGAGTATGAGGCGCCTAAACTTGTCCAACTTCCGACATGCTGGCATTTCTCTCTGCTATGATCAACATGACAAGCTGAGATTCACCGCCTAATCTTCATCTTCCACTCAAAAGCTGTGCTGATCTCAAAGTCGAAGCGATGTGATGCCTGCATCTTCAGATATCGGTCTATTTTAGCGATGTGTGATTGGTGTAAAACAAGGTAAGTGAGAGATGAGAATAAACTGTCCAAATGCCTGCCGTATTGTAGTTGAGACACCCCTGACAGAGTAAATATGTTGTGTGTGTGTGTGTTTTGTCGCACCTTCCCGTGACACGGCTGCTGCGAGAGTTCCGAGGTGCACCACAGGTGAGCCGCCAGTTTGCACGTTTTACACCGCAGAGCCTGTTTGGAGTTTCCTGTTCAGGAAAGAAGATGAAAATAATTGGTCATGGTGCCATCACAGTGTTAATACCACTCAGACGTGACGATCCTTGCCGTTTTTAATGATTTATGAGCGCTTCCCTATCCTATCCCAGTGGCTTCGAAATTAGACATGAGCGCTTTTTTGACTTCTCTGATGTGTTGATTAAAGCTGCACAGGGGAGGAGGTGAATGCCGGAGGCTGCAGGGGAGCCAGATGATGCATCACATAATAATAATGAAGCTACAATACTTGTTGGGAAACAAAAAATTACAACGCATGAGGAGACGTTTGTGGTCGGTTATCCATCAACGTGATGGGAATGGGCAAAAAGAGCAGCAAAAGAGTGAAAAATAAAAGCACACTCACGCACAAGCTTATACACACATGTTGCGCTAATCTAAATTCAAAATGATAAAGAGAGTGAGGGGAAACATTAGCGTCCAAGCTACATTGAACTTCAAGTACAACCCCAATTCCAATGAAGTTGGGACGTTGTGTTAAACAAATAAAAACAGAATACAATGATTTGCAAATCATGTTCAACCTATATTTAATTGAATACACAAAATATATTTAATGTTCAAACTGATCAACTTGATTGGTTTTAGCAAATAATCATTAACTTAGAATTTTATGGCTGGAACACGTTCCAAAAAAGCTGCGACAGGTGGCAAAAAAGACTGAGAAAGTTGAGGAATGCTCATCAAACACTTGTTTGGAACATCTCACAGGTGAACAGGCTAATTGGGAACAGATGGGCGCCATGATTGGGTAGAAAAGGAGCTTCCCTTAATTGCTGTCATTCACAAGCAAAGATGGGGCAAGGTTCACCTCTTTGTGAACAAGTGCGTGAGAAAATAGTCGAACAGTTTAAGGACAATGTTCCTCAACGTACAATTGCAAGGAATTTAGGGATTTCATCATCTACTTTCCATTATATCATCAAAAGGTTCAGAGAATCTGGAGAAATCCCTGCATGTAAGCGGCAAGGTTGAAAACCAACATTGAATGCCCGTGACCTTTGATCCTCAGGCGGCACTGCAACAAAAAACGACATCAATGTGTAAAGGATATCACCACATGGGTTCAGGAACACTTCAGAAAACCAATGTCAGTAACTACAGTTCGGCGCTACATCCGTTAGTGCAACTTGAAACGCTACTATGCAAAGTAAAAGCCATTTATCCACAATACCCAGAAACGCTCCTGGCTTCCCTGGGCCTGAGCTCATCTAAAATGGACTGATGCAAAGTGGAAAATTGTTCTGTGGTCCGACGAGTCCACATTTCAAATTGTTTTGGAAATGGTGGACGTCGTGTCCTCCGTGCCAAAGAGGAAAAGACCCCTCCGGACGGTTTTATGGACGTAAAGTTCAAAAGCCAGCATCTGTGATGGTATGGGGCTGTGTTAGTGCCAATGGCGTGGGTAACTTACACATCTGTGAAGGCACCATTAATGCTGAAAGGTACATACAGGTTTTGGAGGTTACGTCGCCATTTGTGTCCTGCCGCGAATGCGCCATTTACGAAAATAGAACCCTACCAGCCAAAAGTTCGGACTAACTTTTAGATGCAATTGAGAAAGCGTGTCCAAAATTTTTATTGGTAGTGTATTTTAGTATAATCCTGACAAAAACAACCAGTACAGTGTTGCGTTGATATACAAGTGCAATTTACGGATTTACGGAAGGTGTGGTTTGGTTGACGTTTTTGCTTTGTGTTGCAAGCCAGAATTGGAATTACAAGTTTATCTTTGGATGTGCCGTTGTTTGAGTGAAGTGAAAAAAATGGAGCAATTCTACCTTAATGTCCCCACGTGTGCAAAGAGAGCGCTATTTATTTTGCTTATGACAAAACAAAATGTTTATATTTGCTTAAATATGATACTTTTTTTTTTTTTTTATACATACGGGCGACTGGTTAGAGCGTCTGCCTCACAGTTCTGTGGACCGGGGTTCAATCCCCAGCCCCGCCTGTGTGGAGTTTGCATGTTCTCCCCGTGTCTGCGTGGGTTTTCTCCGGGCACTCCGGTTTCCTCCCACATCCCAAAAACATGCATGGAAGGTTAATTGAAGACTCGAAATTGCCCGTAGGTGTGAATGTGAATGCGAAGAGTTGTTTGTTTAGTTGTATGTGTGCCCTGCGATTGGCTGGCAACCAGTTCAGGGTGTACTCCGCCTCCTGATGATAGCTGGGATTGGCTCCAGGACTCCCGCGACCCTTGCGGTTTTTCTAAGCGGCTTAGAAAATGGATGGATGGATAGCTTCAATCTCCAGAAACTTTCCAATCTGGAATATTTCCAAAATTCCTGAGTTTAACTTCCTACGTAAATTTACAGGAAACCTTCGAGAAATTTTGCTGAAATTTTCGACCCTCTTGCAGCTCTATACAGTAAGTCACTAAGAGTGACTAGAGTGTGAGTAATAAAGTAGGTACTGTATGTAATGGTGGTCTTACCGAGGATCATGTGCTTGCAGAGCTGGCAGTTGGTGGGCTTGCGAAAGACGTGGTTGTGGAAGCAGTGTGTGATATGGGGGGGCTTGGGGGGCAGCGACGGGGACAGTCTGAGCGAGGGCGAGTGGGAGGCGACGGAAGGGTTGGGGCTGACGGACGGCGACAGCGATGGCGAGAGCTGCGAGCCGGCGACAGGCGAGCCCGCCGGCACCAGCTCCAGGGGCGGTGGCGACGGCGGCGCGGGCTCCGTTATGAACTCCGGGGGTAGGCGGGCGTCGCTGTCGGATCGCTGGAAGAAGTTCTCCACGCTCTTACTGCGCATGAACGACAGCGAGCGCTTCAGCCTCTGCAGCTTAACACACAAACACACACACACACACACATACAATGTTGCAAGCAGTGAACATCTGGGATTCGCTTTTTTTTTTTTTTTTTTTAAACCTATCCTCCATTATCTGCTGAAAAGAAATATGCATTTTGTTGCAAAGGAATCAATTTGAAATGAAGGGAGAAACTACATTTAGTCAGGCCAGAGCCGTGTCTAAAGGTGTGTGTCTACTGTAAGTAAAATGCTATGCAAGTATTTTCCAATACTAAACCAATGGTTGGGCATCATTTCACAACCTCAAAAAATGCAAAGAAAAAGAAAAAAGGTTAAACATGCAGAATGCCAGATTGCACAATTTTGCTCTCTCTTTTGCCAGACAGGAACCAAAGTTGTTTCCGAAGCAATTGTATCCACACAAAAGGCAATAATGCTGCACATTTTGGAACCAAGTCCAATGGGCCTTCAGGGAGGGGAAGGGAACAATTTAACGGCTTCATTCTGCTGTGATACGAGCACTGCGGGGGGGAGAACATGATGAGTTCTAGATAAAATAACTCCTCAAAGAAACGGCAAGCTCAGCTACAGGCTATGGACAAAGGTATTGGGACGCAGAGGTTGGACGAGACCCAGCTATTTTCCAAAGCGCTCGTCCTCATTGGGGTCATGGGTAGGGATGGGAATTGATAAGAATTTAGCGATTCCATTACATTATCAATACCGCTTATAAAACCGATTCGTTCTCGATTCTCATTTGGTGAAGGAATATAACAATATAATGAAATAATAATGGGTTTGCTTGCTTGAACTCTTGAATATCTTTAAATTTGGAGAGAATATACATCATAGCTAATACTCACTGGTCATCTGTAATGTATTGTTAGGAACAAAAAAAAAGTAGAGGTGACTTACTCCTTAAAGTATGTCAAGAGACCAAAAAGCTTAATGCAGTCTGTGTGCACCTTATAACATAGAGTGCCTTAGAAAATTGTCCAGTTCCACTCTTACTGGTCCAAAGAAAAATAAATATTTAGGCTTTTAAGCCCAACTGATACAACTTTAAACACTGAGACTTGGAACAGTCAAAGGAGAGCTTCTAAATTTCATCATTCCTGCCAGGATATCGACTCTCTTTTAATCCACCAAGTATACATTTTTTTGCGGCTCCTTCTGATCTGTGAGACGTGTGGCACGGTAATACTGTCACGCAGACAAACGAAGAAGAGTGTACTAAACTACTGTAAGGAGCTCAGTAATTGTTTTATGCAGCGGACACAAAATATATGCCTGTGAGTATTGTTATATTGTCAAAGCTAAAACACTATAAACACAAGCTTGAGTGAGTTTGGTGTGGAAGAACAAGCCCACAGACAGATTTCCAAAGTCCCCCTGGAAGAGTGGAAGATGTTGCAAATCTGGTGCACATTCTCCTCTATTTTCACTTCCTGGAGGTGTCACAACCACACTCCATTTTAAAGCCAGTGTTGTTAAAACCAGACAAGCCCCTTGGAGAACATCTTCACACATGGTGGGGGTTGGAGCGGGGGTCATGAGTGTAAATGGAATTTTCTTGAGGGCGCTGGGGCCATTGTTATCAAACGGGCCTTATCGCCTCTCAACAGCCCGTCGCAGGCTCGTAATGTGATGCGAGACAGTGTGAAGCGGCATCAAAATGCACCCTGTGTCACGCGTATTGACAAAAAGGAGCCTCGGTTGCCACGAGGGGTCTCGGATGATGGATTTTCTAGAAATCACACGAGAGAGGCCCCAACAGGTTGCATCGATCCGGCAAGATAAGCGGATCGCGCGCACGCTTCAAGGCATTTGGTGATGATGCTACTTTACGAGAATATGGGCGGGCACAACCAGTTAAGCGCCAAACGTAATCACGTGCTGTTGACGGCGTGGTGAACAAAACAAGGCAGCTTTATTACGAATCACTTTACGTGCATGCAAACAAACCTGTGGAGTGGACACACGCATTAATTAATAGCGGAACATCATTCTGCATCACATCCCCAGTAAAAAGGCTTCATTATATACAACTTGCACAATCTGGGCAAATAGAAACAGGTGGAAAAGTTAATTTATTTCAGTAGCTCAATTCAAAAAGTGAAAAATCATTATATAGAAAAACAGAGTAAAAACATTTCATAATTTTGATGATTATAGCTCACAACCAATGAAAACCCCAAATTCCCCATCTCAAGAAATTTTAATATTTACCGTCAAACTGAACATAGAACAAAGAGAATTGCGTATTGTGTAATTAAAGCAACCGTCATTACCTGAATGCTAACATACAATGGGTAACTCCATAGGTACACAGACTAACAATTAGCATACGATGTTCGCGGTGTTGTTGCCCTTTAAGCAAGGAAACCTCTGCTGCTTTAATTAAAATTACTGTTATTGGAAATAAAATAAAAATTAACCCCCCCCCCCCCCCCCCCCCCCCCCAAATTACAAAACAAACAAATAAATAAATAAGAAAATGAAAACAATAACTTTAGTCAAATTTTAAACATTTTAAAAGTATCAATTACTTGTATGGCCCTACAATGAACACTTAATGATTATTAGACATTGGGCCACTTTATTAGGTACACCTGCTCACTCTCATGTGCCACACTAAAGCTGAGTTATGATTGAGACTGTCATCGAGCTATACATTTAAAAACTATGTTATTCACACTGGCCGCATCTTACAAAGAGTTGTTTCTCATATTTTGAGCACAGCCAAATAAGGTAAGGGGGCTCTCGGTCAGTAGAATCCATGGTGCTTTTAAAGGCATCATGTTTGTGTCTGTCGATTAGGACAAATGACTACAGAACTGGCGCGCACGTCTCAATTACAATTAATCAAATTGTCGGCGTGCCGGAGAGAGAATAGCCTTCCTCTGGGCTTCTATTTCACCATTATCTCCATCAGCGGAGGTCATCTCACATGAACGGTGTATGCGACTGCTCAGATGAAATGTATTAGCTCCTTCATGTTGGACACTGAGTACCCCCCCGTGCACTGCCACACAAGGTGCACGGTGATGTCAATCAATACGCAGGCTATCCTCACGACAAAAGGCTCAGCAGACCTGTAAAAGCCGATTATTCTCACACACACGTAGCCAATCAATGCGTCACACAGCAAATATAACTCACTGTTCAAACTCCAGCGTGCGGCTCTCTGCCTGAAATATGATACAATATACAGTAGAAAGCACGACACACGGCGATTCATCAAATGACATGCTCCGCCCACATGCAACGATATAACTCAAATGTTTGTCAATTTAGTGTCTAGTATAGACGCTTCAAATCTGGTAGCAATTGGACCAAATCTCTGAAAAATGGCAGACTTGCTATGCGTTTTTGGTCATGGCTTCTTGAGACTTTTTTTGTGGCTCTACTCATGAGTTCATGTTGCTAAGTGAATGTGGCTTCTCGGGCTGCCGTTAAAAAAATAAAAAAATACAATTCAGATGTGGGACTACCAATGAAAAGTTGATTAAAATACTGTAAAATTCCTGAAAAAGTCAAAAACTGAAAATTTAACGAAAATAACCAACGTCCTGTTTTTTTGTGGGTCTGCTCATGATAGACATGCTAACCAAATTTCATGTTAAGTGAATCTGGGTTCTAGGACTGAAGCTTCCAAAAATTCAGAGGGGGTGCTATTGAAGAAAACCCCTGGAATGTCCAAAATAGACCGCTTCAAAGCAAATTAACAATCTGAATGTTTTGTGGCATGGTCTCTTGAAACTTATCATCAATTTCAGTTACACAGATACTGGCTCTTCTTCCAATATGTCGATTATCCTCACCGTACCATATGATGGTGATAGCATCGCACAGTGAGCCTCGCTTCCCCTTCCTATTCCACTACAGGGACCTGAAAAAAACTTCAAAGGCGTTCAAGGAACAAGAGCGCGGTGTAATTTTGGGATACAATCTTTCACGCTTTAACGAGGCCGTCTCATCTCTGACACTTTTGCGGTCTCAAGGAGGAGGTTTGTGTTCATTTTCATGATAACGCACAGCCGCCATCCCAAATCAAACACTTTCCCCCCCAGGCCTTGTTTTACCGTATCCAGCAGGTTCCTGGCCATTAAAAAAAAAAGCCATTACTATTATTATGTAGGTGAGGATCAAGTTTAGTTTCTAACCGCAAATTAATACAGATCAGGTGTTCCTTTGATTAAGGAGGCCCACTTGAGACACCCCCTTTTTGACAACCTCTTCAGTGAAGTGGCAGTGGATGGACTGTATGCTTTTCAAAAGGACTGACTTAAACTTAAGTGAGGAGAACCGTCAGGAGAGCATCCTGGTGCATCATAAGATGCTAGAATCTTCTGCGGAACATTCCCTGACTGCAAAGCAACACTGTGTTCCTTTTGTAATCACAGACGAAGAACAAGAATTGCAGTAGGACCCTGATTTATGAGTTTAATTCGTTGCGTTACCAAGACCGTAACTCAAAACTTACTGTAAATGAAATCAATTTTTCCCGTTGGAATGAATTGAAATTACATCAATCCATTCCAGCCACCCCAACAAATATCACTTGTTTAACAAAAAAAAATTAAAAGTGTATTGAACATAGTCGGGATGGGTACAGAGCCCCTGGAATTAAACTGGCGTTTGAAATGCGGGCTCTAGCGCGCACAAATTTAAGTTTTCTGATGGCGAGCACTCAGCTGCAGTTACAGAAAATTGAGCAGCATAAATGGAATTAGTTCCAAAGCCTAACGCTACCGCGGCGATGTGGGAACATTTCGGATTCGAGCCAGAGGAACGTGGCAATCCCCCTAACACCAACGAGCTGGTATGTCGAAATTGTATGAAGTCACAACAAAGACAACACAACTTAAAACTTCAAAGTGACAAAATCCATTGTAATCACAACCATCCCACCCAATTTCTTGAGCTGAGAACAAAAAAACACAGTGGGAACATTTCCCGTTTCCCATCAGCTTGCAATTATGGAACCATTTGCCCAACAATGCAAAAACAAACGTGAGTATGGCGCACATATGCTCACATTATATACAGTAGCAATTGAACATGTTGAAAAAGCAGTGTTTAAAGAAAGGCTGGAGACTATTGAAAAGTAGTGCAAATCTTGAATCAAAACAGGTTGCTGTGATCTACTTGTTGTGTTCATGTTGCCTGTTGCTACTTGGCACTTTTTCTTAACCAACAGGAAACTTGATTGGCAGTATATTGCCTGTTAAGGCATTAATGACTGTTTATACCTCTGTGCCAAATTTTAATATTTGTTGCAATTTTCGTGAACAGAGCGTGAGTCTGTTTTATAATTGTTTTTAATCCAAAATATTTTATTGTTCTACATTACATCAATGTTCATTATTCTTAGAATTAGAAGTGAATTGTTCTTAAAAAGAATGTACTTTAATTATTATTCTCTAATACCATTATATCAGTGTCATAAAAAAAAAAACATCAATGATACTATCGTTTTGTCGTGACAGTTTTTGGGAAAATATATCGTCCCACAAACTTTCATGACAGGCCTGAACACAATTAATTTACTGAGAGAGAACAAGAACAATGGATAACACAAAAATATTGTACAAACAGTATAAAAATAGAGTAACACCTGTAATACAAATCTGTAATACAAATTTTAATAAAATGGCTAATAAGAAAATAGCAATTGGTATTTTTACAGGTTTTGAAGCAGCAACTAACATGCCAACATCTGCTCCTTCGGGTACTTTTTTTTTTTTTTTTAAACAAATAAAATCATCTGTAAGCCATTTGCTTTTTAAGGGTAATGTTGTAAGACGACTGAAATGATAAAGTGCTTTTGGGTCATAGACTGGGGTGTAACTATTCATTTATTAATAAATGAAATTATAAATACAATATGTGTAAACAGTAATCTATTAAGTCTCCAACTTTTGCAAATTTGTGGCGGGGCTTGGTCCCTAATGTCCACAAATAGCGTTTTGCTTTTTCTTGAGCTATTTGTCCCCATCCAATGAGCGAGCGACACAAAAGATCATGCACACAGGCACACCGGTTGAAGAGGAGCACAGGGCTATAAACAGCAGCGTGAGTCGCTCCCATTGTATTCCAACAATGAACTAAAATAACAACAATGAGCGATCGGTCGCTAGCGTCTGCCAGCCTTGGCAACGTACCCGCAGCAGGAGAGAGAGAGAGAGAGAGAGAGAAAGAGAGAAAAGCCAGTCTGGTTAATCCTCCGCCTCCTCTTGACGCCTGATAGTCATCTACCAAAACGTGTCAACTGCACCGCGGGTGTATTTTAGCGAGCGATTGTGATCGCAGCGACATTCCCCGTCATATCCTGACACAGCATACTGTACATACCCATACAATGCTTGGATGAAAGCGTGGCAAATATATTCATACTCTGGAACTTCTACAGTCACACAATTTGGAATTCAACGGAAATCTGAAAAAAAATAGGTGTATTATAATTGTGTTCCAGTCTTGTCAATAAAATTTACACCGACAGCAATCCCACACACATTTGCGGTTCCAAATACGCATATAGTGACTGACTCACAATTTTCCATGAACCTGAAAAACTCACTTAATTAGTGCTTTCTTTGTTCCTTCTAAAACACCAACCCTCTTTAAATAGGAAATTAGTAAAGCAATGGTGTCAAGCAAGTACAGTGGTGCGTTGAGATACAACATATGAGATTTTTGTGTTATTAACCATCGTTTTTTTTTTTTTTTTTTTTTACTTGCGAGGAAAAATTTGAGAAACAAGCGCTGTATGGCGACAGTGAACCCAACTCAGATAATTTCACATTGTGGATGTAAACCAACCACATACTATAGCTTTGCCTTAGAAAATTCAGTTTTGTTAATGATAAACAATCAAAAACAACATAGACGGGCTAACGAATAGCATTGCTGTTTCGGTGCTATAACCCTTTAAACAACGGATATTTGAACACAAACATTGGCGCACAAATGTAGACCGACATAATACTCAGAGGTTTATATTCTTTATCCGCTGCGACGAACGACTAATAATAGTATGGCTCATTGAGGACTGACCGGCTTCGTGTATATCCATGTCTGTATTATACTGCCCCCAGGTGTCCAAGGCAAGCACACCAGAAGGAGCACCACAAGGTTCATTGAATTGAAGCAAAAAATGTTGCAAAAAAGTTTAATTCTTTACATTCAATTTCATTGTCATTATTTTGTTTTTATAAAGTACAATATTGTATGTCGCTATTGATCTTATTGTAAAACGCATGATAACATTTTTGTAGTTTTTTGGGGGGAGGCTGGTATGGATTTTGGCATTTTTTATTTAAAAAAAAAAAAAAAAAAAAAAGATCTGCGATGCGAGTGTTTTGACTTACGAGCGTGGTCAATGACCAAATTAAATTTGTATCTGAAAAGGAACACTGCATGTTGAAGTGATAAATTCAATTCAATCAAATCACATGTGAACCGTTTATTTTTATAGTAATGTTGTAAGATGAGTTTGGAATTATATTAAAATGTTTTTAGATGATAGTTTCTATTTTAAATTAGCAATATTGGAAATTAGAAATACTTTGGGGGATGTAAATTACGGTTTTTCGTTATTCGCAGTATTCCCTTGCGAATAGCTGGCAATTATTGTAGTTTTATCATTTTATTTTTGGGGAAAATCCCGGGTTTTGATTGCCTCTTTGTTCCCCACCAGTGCTTTCCAAACTTCTCGTCGCCGTGTCCCTCGCCCAGCCTGGCTCCACATTGTCACACGTCTCTCTTCTCCCGATATATGAAACAAAACATCCACTCTCACCATACGCCTGTTCGCTTTTGGGTCCACATCTGCAGCACTAAAGACACCCGTAACACAGCGAGTCGTGTGAGTGGTTTGTCAGTGAATATCAGCAAACAGCAGCAGATGGTGAGCAACAAAGATGGATTGAGTCACTTGGAACGATGGAGACATTTGTGCTAATCACAACTAATACGTTACTAATATGCTCCCAATATACTGTAGAGTGATAGGCAGAGTTGGTTTTCTTTTTCTGGTTTTTGAATCAATCTTAAGCAGGGGACAAATTTGAGCATTTCCCACTCCTTCTGATCAAAGTTAGTCCATTTTATGTGTCTCTGAAAGACCATCCTGAGTGATTATTCTGTGGTGTGAGGGTGTGTTAAGAGCGATTGTTTTCCCCCTCTTTTGATCAAAAGCAGGAAAGGCCCGATTATCGGATGGCTCTAAAATATTATCCTGAGGGATCATCATGCAGTGAGGGGGTTTGTTAAGAATGATTTTTTTTCTTTTTTACTTTACAATCTGATGATGATTTTACACTTACGATCAAAATCAGCAAATGCTCAATCATCAGATGTATCTAAAAGATTATCCTGAGTGATCATTCTAGGGCGTGGGATTTGTTAAGAATGGTTTCCCCCCCATACTATCAAGATCAGAGGTCCAGGTTATCGGATGTATCGAAAAGGTTATTGTGAGAGATTATCCTGTAGTGTGGAGTGTTTTTTTCTTTTTTTCTTTCTTCAATATGCTAAGAAAATTGTGGGCAATCATAAATGTGAAACCTGTTAAAAACTTGTGATCACAAATCTTTAGGGTGGGTACACATAAAGAATCGCGCCTAAATTAAACATTTTTTCCACCTTTCCCATCACAGTTATCAAAGTTATGAATGTCTCTAAAAGATTATCCTGATGGATTATCCAGCGGTGTGGGATGTGTTAAGGGTTATTTTTCCTCCTTGGTATCCTCAGAAAATTGTTGCTAATCATAAATGTTTAAACCTGTTCATTATTTATGATCACAAATCTATAAGTGGGGTACACACAGACCAACAATTGGGCCAAAACTAAGCATTTTTTTTACCCTTCCGATCAAACTAAGCAAAGGCCTGACTCTTGGATGGATCTGAAAGGTTATTATGAGTGATTATCCTATGGTGTGGGATATGTTAAAAATGATTCACCCCCTCCCTGATTCACTGATTCCCCCCCTCCCCACTCCCTCACTATCAAAAAAGGAGAGGCCCAATTATCAGCTGTACAGTACGCGCTTTCACGCTGAGCAAATACCCTGGTGCGTGTTGTATGCTAAGAGTGATTTTTCCTCACCGATCTGCTCAGAAAGTGTTTGACAATCGTAAATGTTAAACCTTTTCAATGACTACGATCACAAATCCTTAAGCAGGGTCCACTCATACTGACAAGTGGGCCAAAAATGAGCCTATGAGCTCACTTCGATCAAAATCACCAAAGTCCCGATTCTCTTGTGTGTGTGTAAGATTATCCTGTGGTGTGATGTGCGTTTCGAGGGATTCTTCCTCTGTGATGTCCTCAGAAAAAAAGGGTCGGGCCAGCAAATGTAAATGTTCAGGTAACAGATAGCTTCTCCTATTTCTTCTTCTTCTTCTACTACTACTACTACTTTCCTGGAGTACGCCCAATGTTTATAAGTCCAACTAAACAAAGAAAAAAAAAATCAATGGCGTCATAATTATAACACTAGGAAAGGAAGACGATCAGGCAGGCATTTGCAGAACAGTAGAGGGTCACACCAAGAACACTTAAAGCCTATGGTAATGGAAATAACAACCTAATTAGTTTTATAAAACCTATAAAAAGTACAATTATGAGCACGACGTACCACATGGTATCCTATAAAGTAGCCTTCAAGAACGCTCATTAAAATGGATTAATTCCGTCACAGTCCAATGAAACGCATACATCTCCAAATTTAGATCCTATCCAAAAAACAACGAAAACTAAATTTTGTTCCAGATTTGAAAAAAAAATACAGTTCACATGATAGTGCCGATATGCATAAATGTAAAGCATCTGAACATATAATTAATCTTGTTTTTTTATAATCCAAAACCCAACATAAAACAAACTTTCTTCATATTTCCAATAAAAAAAGGGGGGGAAAAAAATCTAGAAAAATGTGGCAATAAAAGCTTTGTATTGGGCACTGCCGATTTGCTTAAATGAAAAGCACGCATCTCTAAATTTTGATAATTTTGGGGGATTTCATCCAAAACTCATCAAAAACTAATGTTGTTCTTGATTTGGATTACAAAAAAAAAAGTAGAGAATGTTGCATTTCATTGGACAGTGTCGTGAACATTTACATAAATTAACATTAAATATGTAGTTTTTCTGTTTACATCCCAGATGCAACCAAGTTATTTTATTCATGTTTTGGTAAAAAAAAAAAAAAAGTCATTATGTGGGAGTACATGATTGGACAGCGACAATTTGCATGACGAGGCTCGCAATAAGACACGCATCTCCAAATTCTTAGCACTTTTTTTTTTTTTTAAATACAAAAATACAACAAAAACTATTTCATTTGTGTTTTGGAGATAAATGTTGGCTCAGGAGGACATTGAAAAAAAAAAAAACCTCGAAATTTGCTACATGCTTTTCATTAGACAGCAACGGAAAGACATTACTGTCCAATGGTCCTTCACTTATACACATTTTCAAGCTCATACTCAAAACACACAAGCACAGGTTGCAGTGTGCGCGCGCGTGTGTAATGACGCCACATCTCATTTATAAATGTAATACCTAGATTTGTGACGTCATCAGTGACCTCTTACATAATTGAGAGACAGGTGGAAGAACACAGCAGGTAAAAAAAACAAAATAATACACAACTACTCAGACTTATACCACTGCCATTAATTCCACTATTAAGTGTGTACCAGGCTGTGACACTTATGACAAGTTTGGGTATATGTAAACATTTCTTGTTGCTAATGTAAAATAGTTATCGGTCCAAAATTAGCTCTCGGTTAGTGTCAATAGGAAATAAGTCGTTGCTTTGTGTGTGTGTGTGTGTGTGTGTGTGTGTGCGTACCTTGGACGGCAGCGGCTGGCTGGTGAGTTGAAACTGAGAGTCGCTCGCCATCTCATTGATCTCTGTCATAACGGCCAACTTGATTGGAAGAATCACCGATAAAAAAAAAAAATGAAAAAACACAACCCTTTAAAGTCCACGTTGAGGTAAGTAAAGTGTGATCCACGCGGGAATTTCACGCCATTGCGCGGCACACCCACCTAAAAATAAACAAATCAAATGAAATTAAATCTGCAAAATGTCACTTGCGTGCGTTGTTGAAAAATAGTGGTGTCTCGTGTTGTACCGTGATGAGGTGAGCCTTTTTTGGTTAGCACGTACGGCGCGCGTAAAAAGCTGTCAGTGGACGCGAGCCACGCCCACTCGTGCGTGCGAGACGCCCGATTGGCCAAGGATCTTACAACCGCGGCACGAAACACGTCCACACACACAAAAAAATTACAAAAATTTAAAAAAAAAAACGCGTCCACTCACGCACCCACGTAGCACCAAAAATAGAAACTCATACACGACAAACTCACCTTCTAGTGAACTCCACTTGCTTCCTAATTTTCAATACCCATCAATTATCACATGTAACATTCATTTGACTGTAAAATTGCATGTAACTTATTCCGTCTTAAATCCAGATCAGCTCCTTCTTTAGCCTTTTGTGTCCATGTGTTATGATATTCCACGACAAAAGGATAAAAATTGTAGAAAATGTGACTGAAACTGAAGGCAATTAGTGTTACAGGACTTATGAATTTTCCCAGATACGACCCTTCATTCGGCAGACCCCCCCCTTGATTTAAGAGTAATGTCTGGTGGCAGCATGAACTCAAGCCAACTCACTTCACAATATGGAGCAGTTAGGCAGATGAACAATTCTTTAAAAAAAAAAAAAAAAAAAAAAGGCTTCAAGCGTTTGAACGCCACACCCAGTTCAAGTCTTTTGTCAAAATAAACATCAAACAAAATCAATTACATGCTAATTACATGGCGTGTATTTAAAACCAAACTTCGCCTTAAGAATGTCTACGCTACCTTAATGCTAACACATAATGGAAAATGCCATTGTGGATAGGAACATAAATTTTTGTGGAAACCAGCGAGTAATTGATGTCTCCTCCCCATTTAAGGGTTTTGTATTTGCCTATACATGCCACAAGTTGGTGGCAAAGAACTACTTTTGTCCAAATGAATTTTCAATTCCATTTTTTTCTCACTTCAACTTGTTTCCTTGGCAACACGCTGCCACCAGATGGGGCCAAAATGTTTTTTGCTAGGGTCTGAGCACAAAAACAGTAAATAAGGTTAGGTTCCCCCCAAATCTGCAAATAGGCAAATTTGCTAATACCGTACCACGACTACTGCACTGTAGTGCAATTATTTTAAACATATTTAAGAGGATATTAAGCATACGTACGTGTAAATGTACACATTATCTGTTACTTCAATGATGAATAGAGGCATCAAAATGAGCCAACTTTGAAAGAAGCTGCCATCTTTTTGTAAATGGGTGGACTTTTAAACAATGAAAACAGTCTTCAGAAAAAATGGACGAAGTGGGAAGTGTAAGTTTACAACGTGCTAACGCGTCCAACTGGATTTCACTGCTCACGTTACGTTCTAAAAACATCGACGTGTTGAAATGTACGTTTTTGATAGGATGCGAGAGAACAGTCATGCATTGTTTCGCTACAAAATTATGTTGCGCTCTATTGGTCTGGCATGCGCACATCATTTTTCATAATTCTTCCTAAGTTGTTGCTGTGGAACATGTCCTTAAAAGCACTGCATGTAAAGTACGTGCAAAATCAAACAAGTGCTGTCAAGAATATAGGAAACAACCACCTCGTGAGCTCATCAGATCCTCCTGTGTGCTTAAAAAATATATATATATTATGCCACATATTTCAAGATATGACTTAACCTTGTGGTAAAAATGTGATCGTGACACTTTTAAAATGACCTCACTTCAATCCATGATGGGTTGATATGTTGGACCTGCCAAAAACATGTAAAACACACCAATATAGAGTTCATGGGCCACAACAATAGGTACAGCATGTACCAGAAATAATGGAAAAACATTTTGTTGTTGTCATTTGCGTTCGTTAGTTTGCAGTGGTGTACAAGTGTGCTGTAGCATACTGAGGTCTGTTTCTAGTACTTTGACCGACTCAAAACTAAATAAGGCAACCAAAACCATTTATAAAAAAAAAAAAAAACCTGCACCACTGCAGACTACATCCTCAATAAAATAACAACAACCAAAAATAAGCATACCAGTGCATAAATACAACATAAACACACATGGGAGCTTTAAAGTTGAAATATGTATAAACTGTTTTCGTACAAATAATAGCAATCATTTTTACTCGCATATACTCAATTACTTGTAGAGTACACAAATCCCCACACAAGCTCAATGCTCCCATCTAGTGGTTCTAGGAGGCAATACAACAACCCAAGTACACTTTGAGAAAACTAGGCCAGCCTTAATAATATAGGTATATATTTATTCATACGTACATATTCATTTATATCGGTTAATTGTACAAAAAAAAAAGAAATAAAGGAAAAGATTTACAGTAATTGTATGAACTACAGTCATTGTCAATTTTAAATATCGCCCATATGTCAATGAACGTTCTGTTTGGGGGGGCAACCGGGTGGGTGCGTTCACCTCTTGGGTTCTATCTCCAGTGCTTTTGTGTTCTTAAATGTCAGGGGAACAGGGAGTTTGCTTTCTGGTGATGTTGACACACGCCGACTCCTTAATGCTTTCCTACCGGTAAATTCAAAGTGAGCGTTGACACATGGGCCAATGGACTAATCGTTAGCGTTGACACATGGGCCAGCAGACTCCTCCATGTAATTCAACCTGTATATTAATGTTAGCGTCGACACATGGTCCAACGGGCTCCTCGGCACTTTCCGATCAGTATATTCAGAGCTAGCCTTGACATATGGTCTGGCGAATTGCGGTACGCTTTTCGCCCATGTTGACACATGGGTCAGCGGGCTCATTCATGCTTTACTACTGGTAAATTCAGAAATAACCGTAAAAAATGGGCGAGAACACTCCTTTGCACATTTCAGCGTTAGCAACACCGGCCAGGCCCATTAGATTCCTTTATACTTTCCTACCGGTAAAAAGTGCATGTTGACGCATGGGCCAACAGACAAGCAGAGTTAACAGTGACACATGGGCCGGCAAAGCCCTTCGTGCTTTTCTACCAATATATTCCGAGTTAGGATTGACACATTGACCAGCAAGTTGACACAAGTGCCCCTCTGCATTTTCCTACTGGCATATTTAGATTTAGCCTTGACAAATAGGCCAGAAAACTCCTTTGTGGTTTTCAGCATTAGCGTTGACATATGGACCAGTGGCGTTGACACATGGGCCAGCGGACTCCGTCACACATTCCTTCTGGTATATTCAGTTAGCGCTGACACAAGGGCCACCGGACTACTTCCAGTTTTTCAGAGTTAGCATTGAAACATGGGTCAGTCAGCTTCTTAACGCTTTCCTCCAGTATTGACACATGGGCCAGCAAGCTCCTTTATGCGCTCCTTCCTCCGGAGTACACGGCTGCCATTTTGACACGTTCCCTAATCCCACGTGTAAAACCCCGCTCAAACAAAACGGCTCGAGCGGGATTACCCAGGGCTCATTCCATCTCGCATTATCCCACAAAAATTATTATAATCTTGACTCAAGCTTGTTTCGCCTCCAATCCATTTTGGGGACATTTAGGATGCTTTAACATTCCACGTTTCAGTCTCAGTTTGAGTAATTTAGTGCAGGATAATAGGAGAAAGGAGGGCAACGTATACAAATGAATTAAAATCTTTCTCAAGTGGCAGGTCATGCCTGAAGAGATGTCTCACTCAGGGACATTCAAGAAGTAATATCAGGGGGAGACAGGGAGAAAGAAAAAAAAAAAAAAAAAAGAAAAATCCTACTTACAATTGCACCTAGCCTGGACATTTGTGACGACAGAAACACAAAATCTTAGAGGAGACACTGAATGCAGAACGAGGCAGGTGCAATCGGAGCCACGCCAAAAGAAATTAAAAAGGCAAAGAAAGGGGAGTTGAATACAGAATGAAGTGACACCTCCATGGGGTGGGGGTGGGGGGATGGGTCAAAGAAAAAAGCAGGTAGTGGGAGGTTTCAATACTTCATGGGTCATTCACAACCACAACCCCTTCTGGCCCCCAGGAGTCAACGAAGGAGTATTAGGGCCACACTTGATTGGGGGGGGAATGAGGGTAAAGTCAAAATATTACCCCAAAAATCCTCATTATTTCACAAAATCAAAATGGTCATTTTTACAACGATAAAGTTTCAACGTAAGGGGAAGTAAAATTTTTGTTTTTCTGAATAATGCTGGTATATTAAGATGGGATGTAATTGAATTAGAACTAAATTGTAAATCACAGGAGTTGTAATGTATGAAAATAAGGTCGTAATATTAGATGTCAAGAGTATTACGACAAAAAATGCTGATTATTACAAATAAAAAAGGTGTAATTTTACGAGAATAAAGTTGTAATGAGTAGAAAAATGCACCAATTTAACGTGAATAAAACTGTCAATATTACGGGAAAATGTAATACAATTATGAGAATTGGCAGAATATCAAAACATTTGGGAAAACAAAACCTAGTACTCCGTAAAAGGTAATAAAATTATGAGAATTGCCAAAATATTACAAAATTAAAAAAAAAAAAAAATATTTTTACAGGAATAGTTTGTTATTTTTGGGATAGAAAAAACCTGCCCTAATTTAATGTAAATAAAAGCATGATTATGAGTATTCACAAGAATAAAGGTGTAACATCAAAAAGATTTAAATGGGAAATGTCATTATCACAAGAAAAAGTTGTAATGTTGGATGACAGTTGACATATTCCATCCATCCATCCATTTTCTGAGCCGCTTGACATATTCCAAATTTTTTTAAATATTTAAAATGTCAAATAAAAAATCATTACCAGAAAAGTTTCTGGATGAAGTTAAAATGTTACATTGAATAAAGCAGTAATATGAAAATACATTTTTAATTTATGAAAATAAAGTAATATTACAAGCAAAAATGATATCAATTTTAGAGAATAATTGTAAGAGACTCAAATTTACACTTTTTTTTGGTCCCTTTAAAGAAATTTTAACAAATATGAATTTATGACAGGTTTGTAGAGAGCGGAAGTGGCTCATGAAGCATTTAGGAATTGTGACACTCACTCATAAAAATTATATTCTAGCAATATTACAAATTTATTTTTGTAACATGACTAAAACGTAAACTATGCTATTGAAAATATGTTCATCTTTTCAGTGTGGCCCTACTACTCTTTCACACAAGTCGATGAAATCAAAGCAGAACATGGTTGGCTTTTTCTTCCTGTTGATCTACAAGTAATCATCTTTTTTTTTTCTTCCTGTTGTCATCTTCTTTTTCTTCCAATTGTTCGTCCGTCAACCCAAGACTCCCACAGTCCTCACTTATGTACATTTGAGTTTTGTTTTTTTAAAGAACGAAAAATAGGTGTCACATGCAACATTTGGCATCTTCTGCAGTCCCCAAATGTGTGCCGCTTTTCATTTTAGAAAAATAGTTTGTCTTTTCTTCCCGCCCTTCGCCAATGAAGCACATAGAGACAAGAGAGACAGGGGAGGGGTACCAACCTTGGTGTGGGTGTGTGGTGTGTGTGTGTGTGTGTGTGTGTGTGTCCAGCGAGTGGGGCACATTGTTAGTACAAACCTAATATGTTTTGAAATGTTCTTCTTTGTAAACAGTCTGGATGTTGTTTCGATAAGGTGCAAAAAGCAGACAGCTTGCTGTGTTTTTTCTTTCTTTTTTTTTTTTTTAAATACATTTTTTGCTGCAGTTCACCAGGTTGTGTCACTTCTTTTGAGGGGAGAGGGGGATGGGGGACTAGGCGCTGACTCTGGACTTTTTCCAACAGTACAGGATGTGAGATAAAAAGCTGTTTTCTCCCCATCAAGATTGTTTTTAAATGTCCTTTGCATTGCTTTTTTTCATTGTATACATTCAAGCAAAGCCTACTTTGACCCCATGTAAGGACAGTGTGGGTGTTTCATTTTGAAAGCTCATCCAGGGGCCATATTGGGTGGTCCAATCATAAATGTACATTCTGATGGCAATTAATACGATTGGATGTTGAGAGAAAATCCGAGGTATTGTGAGGCCAATGGGGTTGTTGTTACCGTTTTCTCCATTCATTTTACACTAGTGATAACATTAATCCATTCAGCCATTTCTATACCACTTAACTGCTGGAGCCTATCCCAGCTGTCTTTGGGGCGAGAGGCGGGGTACACGCTGGACTAGTTTGTTTGCCAATCAGTGCACACTTTAACCCACTGAGAATTAGAGTGGGCCAAATCCATTTTTGCCCTTTTGCAGAGGAGTGATTTAAAGTTCCGCGGTTGGTTGAAAAATCTGAGGGATTTTTATCTTTGTGATTTATATGAAAATTATTACTACTTCGAGTCACTGATGGTGTAGTGGTACACTCACCTGACTTTGGTGCGGGCAGCGTGGGTTCAGTTCCCACTCGTGACGGTGTGAATGTGAGTGTGAATGGTTGTCGGTGTCTATACGTGCCCTGCGACTGCCTGGCGACCAGTTCAGGGTGTGGTCTGCCTTTCGCCCGATGTCGGCAGGTTTAGGCTCAAGCGCCCCGTGACCCTAACCGGGATTACTACTTCTCGATACAGTAGTTAGTTTTACAGAAATAGTGGTTTACCTCAAAGTTTTGTTCATTCCGACTATCTGTCAAATCTATAAATAGTTCCTGAACAATGAAACTTATACTAACTTGAGCTAAGAGCACTGCCTACTTTATGACTCTTCTTTCAATCTCTGAACCTCACTTTCTTTCTGGAATGGTTTTGCAAAAGGTGAAACCTGGTTTCATGGGCGCGAAAATGGAAGCTGGCCCAGCTGCTGCGCTGATGTATCAGGAGAAGTGATGACTATAATAATGGACTTCACCCTATTGGTCAAAATTGGAACTAAACCTTGATTTAGATCAGTATTCATCTGAAATACATGCCTTTTCTCAATTCATTTATGCACTTAGCTTGACATAAATGGAGTTAGCCCACTTTAGTTCTCAAAGTCTGATGTATACACACAAGTATTCACACTCAAATTCACAACTATGGGCAATTTAGTCTTCAATGAACCCAACATGCATGTTTTTGGAATGTGGGAGGAACGTGTAGTACCCGAAAAAAAAACTCGCAAGCACAGGGAGAACATGCGAACTCCACACAGGAAGGCCGGAGATGAGATTCAAACCCCGTACCTCAGAAGTGTGAGGCAAACCTGTGAAACACTGCTGCGTCGTGCTGCCACTGACAACATTTGTGTGAAATAAAAATAAATTAAGAGTGTGGAGTGTGTGTTACCCTGCACTGTTTTGGTCTCTCTGCAGCTTCAAAAGGGGGACACAGCAAGAATGTACTGCTTGACCAGGGGAGGGCGGGGATCTAGGAAGGAAGCTTGTATAGGAGAGACCCCCGGGACACAGGGGTGGTGGGAGAGGGGGGGAAGACCGATGTCGATGTCTTTTGCATCATAGCAGGACGCAGCAGCGGCAAAACCTCTGGCGGCTGCCACCCACGGAAGGCGGAGGAGTCACGGGGGCAAAGTATGCGTGTACTTTGATGTTAGGCAGGTGGGTCTGCGGAAGCACAAGAAGATACGAAAATGTGTTACCTGACTCCTCTGCTACTCGTACATGTAACATTATTCCGCTGTGCCTTACTGTTATTTAATCCCAGTTGACGTACTTTTACTCGTCTTAGTCAAGGTTAATTATCTGAGCCGCGAGTGTGAGAGAGTATGTGCGTGAGCTGAATATATTGCAGAATGTGAGTGTGAATGTCACGATAAGGCGCTTTTTTTCCATTTAGTATAATGTGTTGTCAAGATGCTGTTGTGTGGGGGGAAAAAAGTGAATTGACCGTAATTTCTCGTGGGGTATTTTTTTCCCTAAAAAAACAAATAAATCAAAAATCGATAGAGCATATTACACATTACTGTAAGGACAATCTGTTCCCCCCCCCACCCCACATTGTATGGAGAGATTATAGGCAAATAAACAACATCAGTTTAAATCATAAAATATCTTGTCTTTTAAGTGTATTCAATATAAAATAGGTTGAAAAGGATTTACATATTATATCATTGTATTCTGTTTTTACTTACATTTTCAAAACATCCCAACTTCATTCGAACTGGGATTTGTAATTCAATTGTAATCCCCCCCAATAGGAATGAATCAATATCTTAAGTTTCCACTATATTTGCGCCTTAACTCCTTTAGCTACTGAAAGACAATGAAATACAAAATTAATGAATTAATAATGTCAAAAATATCAATTGAATAACATAATAAAATATATTTATCAGTCCTTAGATACATTATTAAATATCCATCCATCCATCCGTCCATTTTCTGAGCCGCTTCTCCTCACTAGGGTCGCGGGCGTGCTGGAGCCTATCCCAGCTATCATCGGGCAGGAGGCGTGGTACACCCTGAACTGGTTGCCAGCCAATCGCAGGGCACATACAAACAAACAACAATTCGCACTCACAGTCACACCTACGGGTAATTTAGGAGTTGTCAATTAACCCACCATGCATGTTTTTGGGATGTGGGAGGAAACCGGAGTGCCCGGAGAAAACCCACGTAGGCACGGGGAGAACATGCAAACTCCACACAGGCGGGGCCGGGGATTGAACCCCAGTCCTCAGAACCGTGAGGCAGACGCTCTAACCAGTCGTCCACCGTGCCACCCTTATTAAATATGTTCAATGTAATTATTAAATATATATCACAATTTTAAAAAATTACAACCTTTGACCTCGATTAGCTTATGTTGTTAGCATGCCTTTTCCAGAAATGGCTTTCGTCAGGCTTCTGCTTGGCTGTAGGTGACTGGTGGTTCGGGGTAAGTGCCTAACCTGTTGTTTTGGCATGAACTTTCATCCATTTGAGACCCTCGATGTTGTCAGCAAAACCCACTCACCCTTAGCCTCTTGATGCCGGCGCGGGTGATCTGTTGGCAGTCATAGAGCTCAATGCGATCCAGACTGTGGCAGCTCTTCAGGTGCTCCAGCGAGGCGTCCGTGATTAGCGGGCAGTTGTCCAGCTCGATCACCTCCAGTCGGTCGTGGGCGCACGGCCCGCTGCCCAGGTGGCGGATGCCGTCGTCGGTGATGAGCTCGCAGTGGGATAGACTCTACGGGGAGAAGGAAGTGGAAGGGTTGAAGAAGTTTGTGACTGCAGCCTGGCCATGATGTGCTTGCTGTGAGTCAGCAAAATGATGCGCACAACACTCACTAGAACCTGCAGCCGAGGGCAGTAGATAGAAAGCTGTATGAGAGTTCCATCTGTAATCTGAATTAAAAGGGGGAAAAAAGATCATAATTGCAGACTGATGTTAATTGAAAATTATATTATATTCTTCAATATGGACAAGCTTGCACCAGGGTGCTGTCGTCCCTGCGCCGTCCTGTTTCTTACCCCACGGTGAATACCATGAAAACCAAGTGAAGAGTGAAAAGCGCGTAAGGCCTTGTAATGTCACACACAAAGAAACTACTGATTCGTAATATTTAGGAAAAGTGTTCAGTTTTATCTAGAGCCATAAACTACATTTATAACCACAAGGAAATGATAGCCCAGCTTTATTCTGATCCATTAGTCACACAGCACACTGAGTAGTAATGTCATTGCTACAGAGAAAACAATGGTGCGAGACTGTGTTCTACACTTAATAAACGTTCACAATAAAACGCCAAGTGTGCTTCTAAATAATAAAATGCAGTTACATTTATAAAGGGTATACAGTGAACCCCAGTTTCTCGTGGGGAAACATTATATCGAAACGTGAATATTGGGGTAACACTGTACTGTTGTTTACTTACTTGCACACATTCTTCTAAATCCATCTTCTCAAGCTCGTGACAATTCTAGAAAGAAATTCAATAGATTATAGTGCCATTTACTGCAAATTTGTATTATTGAACTTCTACAAATGTGCCAAATTGTGCTTCTACAGATCAATAGCTAGTGAACATTTGCATTTATTAGTCTGGTTACACTCACCCTTGCTAATGTTGTGAAACCCACATCTGTAAGTTGAGAGCAGCGGGCCACTTCTAATATTCTAAAAAAAAGAAAAAAGAAAGAAAAAAAAAAAAAAAGAGAGAGACAGCATTGTGTAACAAAATAATAGCATCGCTCATTGTCAGTGTCAAGAAACTCTGCATAGTAGAATAAGAAGCAGTTTTGCACACACATTTGATCACAACAATATTAAAGTGTTACCTTAGGCGGGGGCAGTTCTGTCCAAGTGCATGCAAGATGGCGTCCGTGATGTTGGCGCAGCCTGACACACACAGGGACTGAAGACGGTGACAGCCTCGACAAATGGTGATGAGGCCGTCGTCTGTGATTTGCTACTCGTAAAGACAGGACGTGTGTTTTGATGCAGGAGAAACAAAGAAAAAATTCACAACTAATGAATGCCCCGTAAAAAAAAAATTTATTTGCCTAAATTAATAATTTAAATTAAATATACCTCAAACTCTTATCCCAAAATGTTTTAAAACTGGCATTGCCCTTAAAATAAATGACTTAAGATGATTTGATTTGGGAAAAAAATGCACCCTAAGTCTGATGATGACATTGTGTGTATCGCCACTCTGCAAGCCGTACAAATACCACGTTCCCTCTAACATTTGAGGTTAGTTAGAATTCAATTACAAAATTACCAACCAACGTTACCGCTAACGATTCTAGCTTTACTTCTAATGTTAGCGTTAAGGAAGACCACAATTAGTTTCAGTTTCAGTTCCAATGTTAGCTTCTGACATTAGTTTGAACATGAGCTTATCATTAGCATCCAATGTTAGATTGGACAGTTACTAACAAATGTTATCACTCACGTTACCTTCCCAAGTTAGATTTCGATATCCGCTTTCAATGTTAGCTTCTGAAATTAGCTTCAAACATTACCTCAAAAGTTAGTGCTAAGGAAGACCAACGTCAGCTTCCAATGTTAGCTTCCAAAGTTATAATCCAGCGTTATCGTTGGATTCCAAAGTTAGCTTTCAATGTTAGCTTCTGAAGTTAGCTTCCAACATTCACTTTCGATGTTAACTTTTGATATTAGCTTCCACTGTTACTCCTTAACATTAGAGCTATGGAAGACCAATGTTAGCTTCCAAAATGAGCTCCCATGTTAGATTCCAAAGTTGCTTCAACATTAACTTTATCGGAAGTCAACTGGAATCTGCCAAAGTTGACCGGTTATCAACAGGTGGCTGACGCTGGCCACTCCTCTGCTAACATGGTGCCTTAGAAGAGCAATTCATTTGGTTGGCATCTCAAGGATTTACGGAAAGAGTACAAAAAATATGCGGTGAGGGGTGGATAGGTGTGTTTTTCAGCCAGGTGGATAGATAAGATGAGTTTTGCCAAAGGCCAGTCACGAATTGGCAAGGGTTCACTGTACTTCCACTTTAAGATGCTTTCATATTGACTGCACTTACCGAGCATGTTTGCAAGTTGAGCGTGACCAACTCGGGACAGTTCGCGCCAATATGCTTCAGTGCCTCATCTTCTAGCTAAAAAAGGAAAAACTGACATTCTACAACATCACAAGTGAAACTCAGCCTAAAACATGACAAACGTCAAAGCGCACCTGTGTACAGCCTTTCAGGAAAAGCCCCCTGAGCCCCGGACAGCATCGGACCAGGGCCTGGATGCCGTCCTTAGTGACCTGATCACACCAGGAGATGTTGAGTTGCTCCAGCAGGGGACATCCCTCACTTCAGTGGCGGAGAAAAACAAAAAGAAGTGAGATAAAAAAGTGAAAGCCGTTTTGTAAACTCGGGCCTTGTTTACACGCGCAGGATCAGTGTGTTTACTGATCCTGAAGCTATAGTGTCCACACTGTCAAATGTTCAGATCTAAATTGTTGTGTCCACAGTCCACACATCGGGTCACTCTGAAATCCAGTTTGAGCAACTAGATGGCCTACTGTTCTGATGTCATTAAATTAATTAAAAAAAAAATAATAATCTTGATCCAATCTGGATTCGGACTTGGCTGTGTGAACGAGGCCTGAGGAAAATTATGGAACTGAAATATCCCTTCCCCTTTGAGTGCCTATTGCCGAACCAATTTATAAATTGATAACTATTACATGATAAAAAGCCATCTGGATCCAATCTGTATTTGGGTCTGGCAGTGTGAACGCTGCCTCAAGAAAATTATGAAACTACAACACCCCTTCCTCTGAGAGAGGCTGTTGCTGAGCCAAAGAATATACAAATTGATGAATATTATACCATAAAAATCTTTCTGGCTCCAACCTGGATTTGTGTCTGGCAGTGTAAATGAGGCCTTATGATAATAATGAACAGCAACCGCTCGCCCTCCTCGTGTGAATTCTGAGGGAGGCTGTGGCTGGCCCATGAAAAAGCATTTAAGACCCTGAAAAGTCATTTCTGTGGTTTTTTTTTTCTAAATACATTAAATATGTTGGAAGTGTTGAAAACATGCAAAGACTGGTAAGACTTTAGTACTGAATTGCTGAGATAAAGTGTAAAACAACTTCTCACTTGACCAGATTTCTTGGCCGTGACTAAAACGGCCGTACACTGACACAACCAAGGAACAGCACGAGTCGCCCTCTCCCAATATATAAGTATCGAGCGCCTTCAGTGGCTATTCGCTGCAATTGACAGTTCCTAATTGATAATAACTTATCAATTAGGAACTGTCAAGCAGTCGGCCATCAAGCTATGCCTACAACCCCCCCCCAAAAAAAGCATCTTCTTTGAAATGTTATGCGTTTTTTGGGATAAGGTATCACGACCGTGTGGCCTCACGCACGACGCTCAGAGCAACGTCCCAGCAAACCCGGACAGCTCAGCCGCCGACGCACACGCCAACAACCCACCAGCGGCTAGTTAAGTAGTCGCCCGGGTTGGGTGTTGGGATCCGCCCAACTTGCGACAGCCGCGCCCGCGCAGGCTGTGTGACGCACATACTCTCTGTGTGACAGACACATACTTGATTGACAGCTGAAGGGTAGCATTCAGTGACATGCCCACACAGTCCTACACCTCGAGGGCAGGCTTTAGTTTTGATGATTTGGGGAGCCTTGTGTTATATAATTGGTCATTTTTTTTAATCATTCAAATTTGGCAGATTTGTTAACAACACTTCTATGTGGTGTGTCAAAATTGTTTGGTCCTTTTACAGCGTCTTCAAAAATAACTATTACATAATGAAAAGATTTCTGGATCCAATGTGGATTCAGGGCTAGCAGTGTGGATCAGAACAATTTGATTGGACACATGCCAAGTGCTGATTTTTTTAAATTTTTTATGTTCAGACCTTTTTGTACA
Source organism: Phycodurus eques (assembly GCF_024500275.1). Lineage (NCBI taxonomy): Eukaryota > Metazoa > Chordata > Actinopteri > Syngnathiformes > Syngnathidae > Phycodurus > Phycodurus eques. The sequence goes on from NC_084540.1 coordinate 16,490,720, forward strand.
GTCCAGTGTTATGCTAGTGTGCTACTCGTGGGACATACCTGAGGGCTTTGAGCGACAAGTTGGTGATTGAGGTACATGATGCAAGGTCCAGGTGCTTCAACTTTGGGCAGAACTTGCTCAGGCTGCTACATGTACTGTAAAGACAAGAAGATCAAGACAAAGGTTTTGCCATGTAAACATCAGGCAGCTTAAATGTAACGTATACATCAGAGCCTGCGAATTTGAATGTTGTATGATTCTGAATTTGGTAAAAGATTTTGGGAAACTCCAATAAAATTCAAACCACCTTTGCTTATTCTTTGTATTTTTGTAACACTTTTATCCCAAAATAAGGAGAAACCTTCACAAGGACCGTTAAGAAGGACAGTGACTATAGCATCACCATAGGCATTGTCACTTGTTGTCAAAGGTCTGGCAGAATGTTTTGTTGTTTACAGAGAGGTTAACTTTTTTTTAACATGTAGTCACCCAAGTAAGAATGTCGCAAAATCAGACACATAATGCACATGTGTGACGCGACCAATTCCTCGCATTATTTTGCTATTAGGGGTAGGTCTCGATGCACATTAAATCCATACCTGTCAGTGATCTTGGTGCAGCCATTCAAACTGAGCAGCTCGATGTTCCTGCAGTTCTGTGAGAAAGTCCTACACACACACACACACGCATGCATGCATGCATGCATGCACGCACACACACACACACGCATGCATGCACGCACACACACACACACACACACACACACACACACACAGAATTGACATTAGACTTGACGGCATCAGAATTTAAATCCATCACTCTCACTTCTCACCTCAGGGCACTGTCGCCCACGCCGAGGCATCCCCGCAGGCTCAGCTTCCTCAAGAACCCTCCGCATCGCTTTGAGATGTTCTCGACCACTCGGCCCTGCAAAAGAGAGAGAGAAAAAAAAAAAAACACGCACACTCAGTCTCCTCATGCAACTTGATATGAGCACACATGCGATGAGATGCGAAATAAACCATAGCCCACCTCGATGTCCCGCTGAAAGTCAAAGAGGTCAATCCGCTGCCAGTTGCTTCCATCCAGAGCCAGAACATTCCAGGACTGACGGCATATGCAAATCGTTGTCATTGGACACAATATATAAACTACAAGTACGATTATGTGCACACTCAACTCACCCGTGAGACCTGGGCACAGCGACACAGCGTTACCACATCCAGGAAGGAGAAGATTCTACAAGACAGACAAGGGTAGTTTAGAGCAGAGGTACCTAATAGGACGAAACTGGTAGTAATGTAGACACAAAGGAAATATGCAGACCTATCAAGTGTATTGCAACTCCTCCTGATCAAATGCTTTATTCGGAGCAACTTTTGCACGTGGAGCAAGTGGGTGGGTGTGAGGTGTACAAGCGTTGAGCGGAGGTTCAGTGTTAAGAGATAATGTTGCGGTTTGAAACAAGAAAACATCAAAGAGAAGTTTACTTTGTTAATACAGTTTAGTAAGTTTAGATTGTGTGTGTTTCAAAAAAATGCAGCAATTGAAAATGGTATTTCCAATACTTGGTTTATTTTTCCCATTTTCAGGCACTTTAGGATGAGTTGTGCTTTAATTTTTAATTGAAGAACAGTTTTATGAATCTTTCCAGTTCAACACACATTGTTGGAAAACCATCTACATCAGGGCTGGCCAAAGTATGGCCACGTACGGGCCACAATAATTGTTAAATTGAATAAACCGTGACATATACAGTTTTAACATTTTAATTTTATTTTATACTTGATTAGGTATAACTAAATTAATTCTAAATAACAACATTGACCTGGCATATCTTTCCGTTTTGAAAGTCAAATGCGGACCTTGAGCACAAAGGTTTGCCCACCAATGATCTACAAATTAGCAATACTAGTACCATGTGGTCACTGGAGGATGTGTTAGTTCTGGAAATACGTACTACAGTCCATCTCATTTTGGGGGAAAAAGCCAGGCAAGATAAATGACCATCAAAGTAGTTAACATTTTTAATAGAGTCCCTGAAAAGTGAAATCCACATGTTTGTTTTAAATGCTTCATACATGTTTCAAGATAATTGCTGCAAATGTGAAAAGACTGGCAACTATGAAGCACTGAATTGTGGGGCTAGAGGTTTAAATACATTTTTACTTTTTTTTCTGCATTTTGGGGGATGGGGGAGAGGGGCGGGGGGTGCGGCTAAAGTGGCACCCAAATGACAAACTTGGGCTTCCGGTATGAGTGGCCCCTGGCCCACTAAAGAACTTCAGCTGCCCAGTGATGTAGTTGGGCGATCGTTCGGCAGTCACATGATGTCCCCACATATGATCATTTGGCTTGTGTGCTTATTTTATGATTATAATCCGTAACTAACAGGATTTTACATTGTGTAAGATACCATCGTTTTCATAGAACACGTATACCCAGATATCTACGGTAGTGGTATGTGATTGACAGTCAACAGTTGAGCGGGGTGTGGTCTCAGCACATTTAGTAGACACACTCACAGCGTTCCAGTTTTCTCCATTTTCAAGCCTCATTTTGTTGTTTGTTGTAAAAACACTCATTTCTGTGGTGTGTCAAATTCACAATAAATCCCAATTGACATTCTCCAATTATTTATGATACTGGAAAAGATTTTTGGACCATGTTGATGTTATTTTAGCACAGGCGTGTCAGTCAGCTGCTCATACTTTTTATACACAATGTGGATCAGATGGGCCCAACCAATCAGGCATTACCTCCTCCCACGTTGAGGTCACCTTCAAGCCCAACAACTTCATGAGCTGCTCACAGCACTATAGGATGCTGTGAGCTAGTGAAGAGTGTAATAGTCTGGAGGTATCGAAGCAGTGAAAGTACATATGGGCGCGCGAGACAGAGCCATGAGTTACGGGCTTCATTTTGCGAAGAGGCTTATGTACTTTTTTCCCCCCCTCGAGTCTGAGAACAATTTCAATGTTGTGTAACCTAAAGGCGTCTGTTTTTAATTAAGCATCCAGGGAGCATTTGGGACTAAGGAGAAATGTGCATCCTGCTGTTTGGTTGATATCACCGCCAGAGGGCATGTATGCATTCTGTGTTTGTTTTTGTTGGAAGACGGAGGAGGCCAGTTGTGTCTTTTCAGTAAGAGATTCAGATCTGTCTAGTCTGCATGGAGTTAAAAAGGTGACAGGACAGATTACGAAAAATTTACTTTTTAATTGCTTGCATACAAATAGTTAGGTCTGCCTGCCCACCCATCAAGTGTGACATTAAACTATCAATAGCCATCCTTTTTTTTTTTTAAAGCACTTATCATTAGGGTCGCTGGGAACTAGAGCCTATTCCATCTTAATTTGGGGAGAGAGGCAGGGTACACCCTGGACTCGGATTGTAGGACACATAATACAGTGCCATGAAAAAGTGTTGGTCCCCTTCTGAAATTCTTATATTTTTTTCAAAAATTACCCCGAGAGCATAGTGACGACTCATCTATGAGGTCACAAAGCAAACCAAACCAACATCTAAAGCACTGCAGGCCAGCCTTGTCTCAGCTAAGGTTAGTATTCATGACTCAACAATAAGGAAGAGACTGGGCAAAATGGCATCCATGGCAGAGTTTCAAGACGAAAACCTGCTCACCAAAAAGAACATAACGACGCGTCTTCCATCCATCAATTTTCCGTAACGCCTATCCCAGCTGACTCTGGGAGAGAGGCCGGTACAGCCTGAACTGTGCGCCAGCCAATCGCAGGGCACATATGAACAAACAACCATTCGCGCTCACATTCACACCTGCGGGCAATTTAGAGTCTTCAATCAACCTACCATGAATGGCGCTTGGGATGTGGGAGAAAACCGGAGTACCCACGCAGCCACAATTCAAACAATTCCGCAAGGAAGAGTGGGCCAAAATATCTCCACAGAGATGTGAAAGACTCATTGCCAGTGATTAAAAAACAAACAAAAAAACAAAAAAAAACGCTTGATTTCAGTTGTTGCTGCTCAGGATGGCCCAACCAGTCATTAGGTTTAGGGGGCCATTACCTTTTCACACAGGGCCAGGTAGCTTTGAACAGTTTTTTGTTCTTAATAAATAAAATCACAATTTAACAATTTCATTTTAGGTTTACTTGGGTTATCTTAGTCGGATATTTACATTTGTTTGGTGATCTTAAACACAATTGGGGAAACTATGCAAAAAAAATAGGAATTTGAGAAGGGAGTCAATACGCTTTCACACCAATAGATAATTTGGAATCTACAATGAACCACACATGCATATTTGTGGAATGTGGGAGGACGCCGGAGTACCAAGAGGAAACTGACACAAGCCGGGGAGAACATGGAAACTCCACACAGGATTGCTGGGGTATAGATTTGAAACCTGAACCTCAGAGATGTGAGTGAAGCAGATGTCCTAACCAATTACTGTATTTCAACCTGCGTCCATCAGATTAAACAACCAAGTAAATGTTTTGTGAGCTGCCTGCTTCCAAAATCGTATATATGTGATCGAGCCCTTCTGAACTTTGCCCAATTGTGACAGTCACAATGTGTCCTCTGCATTTTCCACATGCACGAATCTGTGCATTAATTGACAAGTGAAATCCAGCAGCTTTGTGATGAAGGGCTGCCTCTACAAGCAAAAATACAATCCAAAATACAATTTTACTGTCTTTATGGGTTTTAGTGTTTTCTTCACATTCTCGGCTAGTTATAGCTGCTAGCCTTGCCGCAAACCCCCTAGCTCCGTCTCCGGTTGTCATGGTAATCAAAAGCCCCACAGTAGGCAGCCAGATTGAGCAGTGGCTCATCAGAATCAGAATCAGAATCACAATCATCTTTATTGGCCAAGTATGTTGCAAGACACGCAAGGACTAGGTCTCCGGTAGTTGGAGCCACTCTAGTATAACAACAAACTGCCACGATGACGAAATATACATTTAGGGCACAAAAAACACGAGTGTGGAGCGCAATGAAAGAGAACCACTAGTGTGGTGATACTGATATAACAGGAATTGTACAAATGATGGAGAGTTCTCAAGCAATTTAGACCAGTTTAAAGTGACTAATAGTGCAATGATCTCCTACAGTGCCGACTGTGCAAATGGTGCAGAGTTCTCAAACACGAGTGGGCAGTAGTAATCAATGACAGTATGCAAACAGTGCACAGAGATAAAACGGTGAGTGCACGAATAATGTAGAAGTGTCCCGACAAACACTGAGTCATGGTACCAAAAAGCATACGTCATTGAAATTGGTCCCACAGAAGAGGGGCAGGATGAGCAGTGGCTTATTTGCATTACACAGGACTGCCGCACAAAAAAAGGGTGCAATGTGAGCTATAATCCTTGATCCTTGGGGTATTTTGATGAAAGTCTGTCACAAACATGAAGACAGGCGGGAACTGTTTTCAATTTTGAAAAATATGCATTATACATATACAGTACTTTCAATTTTGCATTTGCTATATGCCAAAAATAAAATAAAAATCAGAACGTCACTCACCGCAGCAACAGCTCCTTAGGTAGCTTCTTATTGATGACTGCCTCATCGCTGTTCGTGAACATCTGCAAGAGGCGCCAGAGAGATGTCAGCAAAAGACCACTCAAATTCACTCAAGGGTAACTGATGATAATGTAATCTCGTCAGCAGAGATAGCTTTTAATGTCATGGAGAGGACGGGGGCGGTGAGCAGGTGATAAAAGAAGCAAAAAGGGCAAAATAAATTATATCAGGAGAGAACTTTGAACAGTTGAGTGTAATGTGATCAATTTGAAAACCCCAAGATCAGAGAACATTAGTAAAAAAAAAAAAAAAAAAAATGCTTTCACAACTGGGCTGTTCTGGTTGTCTTAGAAGATCTCATCTGCGCAGGCTTCATCGGTTAATTTGCATAGGCTAGATAGGACAGCTCTAGCTTGAATTAGTGATACTGTATGTCTCACGCATTGTATCAATCTATTGGGATGCAAAAGGTTAAGTCTTTAAGATGCATTGGATGGCTGCCTGCCAATAACAGTCATTTGGGTGGGGACCCCCCCTCATGAAGATTGCATTCAGTTGTAACTAGACTTTACACCGATTTTATCGGACTGATCGGTATCAGCCGATATTTAGCATTTTATGCTGATCGGCTTTAATGTCATAATTTCACCGATCCAATCAATGACACAAAAGACGTTTACTCCACGTTGCCATCGTGCACAGTATATTTGAATCCAAAAGTTGGTTTATTTTTAGCCTTGTCGCGCGTCTTTTGACGTAGTATTGGAAATATCTGACGGCCAATAAAATGATTAAAAAAAACATGTCGGCGGTGTGGAACAGACAACACGTCTGAGACAGACAACACGGAATGCCTGGATCAGACTACAAGAAATATGATGCTCTTTCACAATTGCACTATGTCAGACTACTGCAATAAAATCTTGTATTCCGATACCACCGCATCCCGTTTTCTACGATCATTGGGTTTTATCTTGGCAACTCAAATGCGACTGGATACACTCGTTACCATGGCGACGACAACAAGAGTGGAGCACGCCGACTTTGTATAAGGAGGACACAATGGGGGGAAAACGTGTGTTGGTGATCACCGGTGCTCAGGACAGGAGAGGATGTTCGTTTAAGGCTTGCTTGAGGTATGGTCCCGTACTTTTAAAACGATACGGCTCGCAAGCAGGCAACAAAACATTATGTAGCCTAGCAAGCTAGTGGTACCACGAACGGTTGGACGTAAACATGCAGGCGTTCTGTCGAATCATGCTCTAAAGCTTCGGTGTGGGTGAAGTAATGTAATTAAAAATAAGGTAATTTAATTACAGTAAGTTAGCACCCATTATTTCTGTCATGTAATGTTGGTTTGACCTGACTGATTAGAATACACGATCTGACTCGAGCAGTGATTTCCAACCTTTATGGAGCCAAGGAACATATATATATATTTTACAATTGAAAAATCTCACGGAACACCAACAAACAACAATATCACAAAATGTGGATACATTAATTACTGTATGTACTTCCTGCCATCTTATAAAAGACCATTTATCATTCGTTCTCTCTGTCACTATGCCTCACTGGCATAAATAGATGAACAAAGATACATTATTTATTGTAAATATAATTTTTAGAGCAATTAAGGACACAAGTATATACAGTAAATGAACAGGTCATTTAAATAAACATTCCTCCATCTTGTGATCGGATCGGTTATCGTTTTTTTAAACTCACTGAACAGTGATCGGCCCCAAAAATCCTGATCGTGTAAAGCCTAGTTGTAACCACAGTCGTAGTAAAGGCAGCTGAAAGCCAAAAGTGGCTGTGTTGTTATTTGTTAGACGCTTGTCTCTTTCAAAGGAATGAAAGGATGGCATTGTATGTGTGAGATAGGCGGTGTCATAAGCCTTCTCCTCTTTTTACAGATAGTTGGGTTTCCACACCAACACTCCGACTAGAGCTGTCCTAGCTACCATATGTGCATGAAATGATGAAGCCTGCTCAGATGGGAGGTGAAAGGTCTTTTACGATCGATTTGATTTGCAATTTACTCAGTGCCTGATAATGAAATGACCTGGATGAATGAGAACATTCACAGGCATCTTCCAACGATCTGTGCATAGGAGCATTAGGGCCACAAAATAGTTGTCGGACAACTGCTTTCAACACAACAGCGCAGGAGAGATGAGAGTAAAGTCAGATGTCCGTGTTCTCGTCTACGGGAGGTGAAAATGTTTGAGAAACAACTGTCGAGTAAAAGGCTTGTTCAGTAAAACTAATTAGTTTTTTGTTTTAATGGTTTAAAGCTATTATCTCCAACTATTTTTTGTTAAAAAATAATAATAATCACCCAAGCCACTACAACAGTAGATGACATGATGCTGATAAAGTGCATCAGCTTCTGATACAATTTTTTATATTCTTTTATTTTTAGGGACTATCCTATACATCCCCACGCTGGATCACTTGGTGGCGCTCTAGAATGACATAGCGGAAATGACGTATTTACCTAGGAATGGGCAGGCCCATATATGGACAGCGCGCAGGTCGACTGAGCTATAGAGAAAGGAGGAAACATTCGGGGTTGGGAGGAGGAGGAGGAGGAGGAAGCAGGACAAGCATTTAGCCTACGTCATATCGTAGTGATAAAGGCTTTGTTGTAATGTCGAATTCCATAGCTAGGGGGCGCCAGATATCACATATTATAGCTTTAATGATGTCCAGGGTTTATAACGGTACCGATGTAAGACGTTTCGACTCACTGTTATTCATTTGATTGTTTTATATTTATGGCCCAAGTGTTTTTATACAGTACAAATATTTCCTATAATTATGATTTTACTGAGTCATCTTGGATAGGCTCCAGCACCCCCGCGACCCTAGTGAGGATAAGCAGAATGGAAAATGGATGGATGGATGATTTTACTACTGCATTAGCATAGGTTAGTGATAGATCATGGTACGTTCTAACAAATTTGGGTTCGGTTGTGGCCATAGGACCGGCTCGCCATCGAAAAACCGAGGACCACATGTATTCCGTTTGTGAAAGACTTTCACACAAGACCAACGACATAGGGGAAAAAGCGTGATTTGACGGACAGTATGAAAAAGGGCTGTGACGTGATGTGTCTTTAAATAAAAACACAAAGGTCACAGAACTATTAATTTGGTTGTATAAAAAGAGCAGTTAAAAATACATGGGGATCTAGGTCAAAGCCAGCCTGTGTCCTTGTATGAGTACAACATAAACACACACACACATATATATATACTTATATATCGAGAGAGAGATACACATACATACACACAAACAATTGCTATGAGGAGAGGGGACATATTTGTTATTTAGATTTCGGACAAATTGACTCTGACAACTCACCTAGTGCTCTCTGGCCAAATAATCCAGAGCTCTTTCCAGGGTCGACCGGCATACATTGTCTCCCCCTCCCCGCCCGCTCTTTTGTAATCCAACATAAAATGAACCCGACGCCGCGTGAATGTGAGTGTTATGCGTTCTCCAGCGGCCCATCTGAGGTCACGGAATAAAGCGGTCTTAAAAGCTGCCAGAGTCGTAACCTCCAGCTAGCCATCATTTTGCTGTAGAACCGTATAAAGCAACAAATTACTACCACGTACACAATAAACTGATTTTAAATCAAATTGAAATATGCGGTGACTTTATGCTCACCCTGCATGCCATTGTGTTAACCTGTGACATATATAGCATACAAGATTGCATGGCAGACTTCCATGTCAATACATGTCCCACTCCCTTAACTTTGATAACATCTGACGTGATATAACAGAACACAGCCAGCTATGCCTTTCAAAAAAAAAAAAAGGGAAAATCCAGAACTAAAAGAATTTGTGTGCCATTTGTTATGAAAAAAAGATAATAGTACATTTAACAGTATATAGTAGCATTAAATTAGTAATTAAACAATCAAGCAATGCACAGCACTCAATCCATTTACTTATATGCAATGGGAAATTACCCAAGTTCACTCAGATTGTCTGAAAATTATTATTTATTCACTACAAATAATGTATCTTTGTTCATCTATCTATCCCAATGACATATAGTGACAGGCTGAACAATTAAAAACTCTTCTACTACAGGTATGTGCAAAGAAATATTGGAATATCGAGGGACTGTCCATTTATTTGAATAAGTTGTTTCAAAAAGTGAAGCTTGTATGTTATATTAGTTCACCACACACAAAGTGCAATATTTCCAGCCTTTATTTGTTTCAATTTTGTCGATTATGGCAGAAAGACAGAAAAATAAACAAATCCAGTATTTCCCAAAATTGGAATATCATGACAAAGTGCAACACTGTGTCACAATCTTGTCAGCTAATTAAAGCAAAACACCTGCAGAGGTTTTCCTCCGAGTCTGGCTTTGTAGGCTTCAGAATCATGGGGGAGACTGCTGACTTGATGGTTGTGCAGAAAACCATAATTAACCCCCGCCATAAGAAGAAAAGGTCTAAAAAGAAATTGCAAAAGAAGCTGGACGCTCACAGAGTGCTGTATCAAAGTACATTAACAGAGTGTTAAGAGGAAGGGGAAAATGTGGCCGGAAAAGGTGCACAAGTGACATGGATGACCGCAGCCTTGAGAGGATTGTCAAGCAACAGCGATTCAGAAATCTGGGGGAGCTTCATAAGGAGTGGACTGAGGTTGGTGTCAGCGCATCAAGAGCCACCGCATACAGACGCCTGCATGACATGGGCTACAGCTGTAGAATTCCATGTGTCAAGCCACTCCTGAACCAAAAACAACATCAGAAGTGTCTGTGCTAGGCTAAGGAGAAAAAGTACTGGTCTGTTTCCCAGTGGTCCCAAGTTCTCTTTTCAGGTTAAAGTAAATTTTGGATTTCATTTGGAAATCAAGGTCCCAGAGTCTGGAGGAAAACTGGAGAAGCACAAACGTTAAGCTGCTTAAAGTCCAGAGTGACGTTTCCACAGTCAGTAATGATTTACGGTGCCATGTCATTTGCTGGTGTGGGTCCATTGTCTTTTATCAAGTCCAATCAACTCAGCACTTCATGCTTCCCGCTGCCAATTATCTTTTTGGAGACAATCATTAGGGAACAAAAACCCCTAAATCCAGTCGATCTAAAGGCCAATATCAAAGGAACTTGGGGTACAATAACACCTGAACTGTGCCAAAGGCCGAACACCTCCATGTCATGCCACCTTGATGATGTAATTAATGCAAAAGGAGGCCCAACAAAGTACTGACGGCATATTACTTTAATACACTTTTCAGCAGGCCAATATTTCTGTGTTTAAGATCCTTTTTTGTTGGTCACATGAAATATTCAAATTTTGTGAAATACTGGATTTGTTAATTTTTTGTCTTTCTGCCATAATCATCCAAATTAAAACAAATAAAGGCTTGAAATATTTTACTTTGTGTGTGGTGAACTTATATAACACAGAGGTTTCACTTTTTGAAACAAATTATTGAAATAAATGGACTTTCCCTCAATAGTCACATTTTTTGGCACATACCTGTAGATGGCAGAAAGTACAAAATTAACCTGTGTAACCTATTGCCATTCATAAATCAAAATACATTAATCACCCACATATTTCCGGTTCACAATTAACAAATGCAGCAATTTTAATTTTTTTCTATGAACCCCACCCCCAGCTATTTACAGCTTTTGTGCGCTTTCTGAAATGACCAAAATGCCACAAGATGCCACCAAAGCCCTGTAGAAATAAGAATTGGTGTGAAGGAACTATGTTGAAGTGATACATCTTGACTGAGAAACAAGCTTTGTATGTTGGGGAGCTCAGTTAGGTTTGTCAGTGGAAGTTAGAGAGTCTTGAAAATCAAATAATCTGTGAGTAATTTTTAACACTGGGAGTTTGAAATGATCTGTGTTGGGACCATGGTTTGTGGTATATTCACAGCACTTTAAACTTCTAATATAAGAAATTATAAAAAAAACATTAGGTGGGGCGTCAATTACTTTTACTTACGTTTTTCGCTATTCATGTCAATGCTTAGTCCTCTTCCCTCACGAAAATCTAGGGATTATTGCAGTCTATAATTTATTGTTCTATTGTACTCCTCACATGCCACCACTTTGACCTTGCAAAGCCCTATGTTGCATGATTTCTACAGCTGCTGCATAACCTTGCAACTCAAGTGTATTACTGTAATAGCTTTATGTTCAACTAAACAGACTGAGATGTATACTCAGTGGGTAATTTTGTCAGTAAATCGAAGAAAGATCATCTAGTCCAGTATATAGCATATAGTCTTTATGACATTTTTGTTTAGTGGTATGCTGTTTGATTTTTTTCTACAGTAAAATATGGGTCAAAGGTTGGGAAACACTGATCTAGTGTAACAGGAAATAACAGAAAAGCAGCACAAACCGGAAATCCACCTTCCAAAACACACATATACTCCTTTACTTTGAAGGCAGACAAGGACCTGATTTAGTCTGCTGTCTGCAGCTAACTTGCTTTAGCAGCTCGACTGCAGCTGTTAAGACTTGGCAGGAGGATGTAGCGGCCTGAATCTTTTGCTGTTGCACCGTAAAAACAATGATAAAAATGATTAAATACAGTTAAAAAAACAAAACGTATTGACAAATTCCATCTCACTTGGGGATTAAACGCAACATTAAGTGGCCAGTCTCGCCGAGTTTTCAGTGAATATATCTCCGCCCCAAAATACACAGCAAGCACTTCTCTACCGCAAGTAGAAAATAAAGTTAACGTTATTCAACGACCGCAAGGCCTCGACTGGCGTTTCACGAACAGTTGGTGGGCTCTGTGGTTAGTTAAATGCCATTGTGGAGAAGGTTCAGGGCCTGCGGTCGGCTGTCAATCTGTAGCTAGCGACAAACCAAGACAGCACAACAAGCCCGCTAACAAAAAGAGCAATATAAGCCACACACCCAAATACGAACTTAAATTGTGGGCTAAAACCGGCTACGCAGCTATGAACTTTGATTTTACAGTCCGCCTTTGGTTTACATCCTGTAGCTTCGCTGTGTTTTGTTTTGATGGCGCATGATAAAACATTTAGGGACCTTTAACGCACCACGCGACGATAACAACATGAGCCGACATTTATACCCCTTTGTGTCCTCCTCGTCGATATGATAAATCAGCCGGGGCCTTGTCGTTGTTGTTGTTGTTAGCACAGAGCAACACAGCTAATCCCAAACGGTGCTCGAGCCGCGTGAATGTCGCCGCCGTTCATAGTATTATTTTGGTCCATGAATGTAATAATGGTGGTCCAAAGCGAGGCCCTGTGACGTGTTTAAACTGCGTGTCAAAGGTTTCGGGAGGGGGCCAGGTGAACTCACCTCAAAGCGGCTCCGCGAGACGCCGTTTACCTCTTTCCCCATGTTGGACGCCACCGCTTGCCTCCTCGGCGGTGGCTTCGGGTGCGGGCGCAGTCGGAATGCAGCAGACGGGGACGCTCTTCCTGCCGATTCCCATCCACGGCTATCATGCTACCGTCCTACCCCGGGTTGGGTAGCGGGATTTTGGACGCCACGGATTGGAGCTACAACACAAATACCAGCTTCTTGCTTGCCATAAATAAAAATAATCGCACTGTGTGTGCGCACAGTAGCCAGCCAATAGGGCCTTATTGGCGTTGGTTCGCCCTCCCTCTCCCTTCCTCACTCGCTCCCTCCCATCCACGCACACAATGGCCCGATACATCACGTATAAAAATACAAACAGAGAATTTTAAAGTGGATGTCCAAATGTAAAGTAACTACTATTCCTCAAATCATGCCATTGTTTATTTTACACCACAATAGATGAAGACGTTCATTTCATGCGCACGACTCATACATTTAAAATGAGGACCAAATTATCCTTTTCCCACCATGACAGACATTGTAAAAGGTCATTATTTTTATTTGTACTGACACAAGTCGCATTTATGCTTGCTCACTTGATTCTAACAAGTTTATTTCCCACTAAGGGTTCTTTGGAACTTTTGTTATTGTCGTGGGAGATGGCACTTCCTTGTTTGTACGAGACCACGCCTCATTGTGAAAGCAGAGCCAATCAACATGGACCTTGTCAAATAGCGTCATTCGTCCTTCGCTGTTTCTTTCACAATTAAAAACGGTTAGCTTTTCTCAAAAATGACGTACTTATGTATTGAATTTACGAATCCGTTTTTTTTTCTTGTTTTAACCAGGTAATATTTTACTGCCATATATTTATGAGGCTATCGGGACACGTTAGTTCTATTGTGATGTCAATCTTTACGATATAGTTTGATTACTACATATTATTGCTTACTTTACTACACCTTAACCCTTTTTTATTCACAGTTTCTGATTTATCTTATTTTAGATTCCGATTCCAAAATTACTTCATCAAACTTGTCACACGTCCTGGAAACGTAGGCGGTCGGATAAACTAGTCGCCAGCCAATTGCAGCGTATACCTACAATTCATAAAAACATGGTAATGTTTATCTTACACCAAGTCAGAAGATGACGTTAAATTCATACATACACGTCCCATAAATGCATACTTTTTCACCGTGACAAACAATACAAATGTTTGCTTTGCTCTGCCATACAAATCACCTACATTTTCCTTAATTCTAACAACTTTATTTCCCTCCAATGTAAAATTTTAGACAAAAAAATGCAATAACAAATTAATAAGGACTACCATTACTGCAATTTGCTTTCCGTCACTATTAAAGAGAAAATTCATACTTCAAAATTATACCAAAAATGTCAGAATTAAGAACTAGGTCATCTCCTTTCCATCTTCCAAAGGCTAAAGAAATTAAATTTCAAAATATTGCGATTGATCCATGTAAGGATTTTCTAAATATAAGCTTTAAGATAGATATAAACATGTGTACGTTTGGTAATTAAGACATTGGAACATTAGAGTATTCCCCCCCCCGGTACCTTAACTGGAGCCTTCTGGGACTCTTTCCATTCCTGGGTAAATTGTAATGATCTAAGTATTCCAAGATTAACTTTTCAACTTATTAAGGTTGGTCTTCAAATGATAATGAAGATAATGGAATTCGTGAAAAATACTTAGATTTTATTTTCCAAATACTTCATTCACAAATGTCGTTTTATGAAAGCCACCCCAGTCTTTGCGGCGTATCTTAAATGAAGTGGTTTTATATCGGAATTTGTAAGATACTGTCAACTTTCTAAAGCCACATGCATATATGAATATTATGTTACCTAATTCCTGAGTGATCACGTGTTTAAAGCTGTTTTCTTTTGTTAATATTGAGATGCTGTCCTTTAAGTCATATTTTAAATTTTATTTCGTAAAATGGCTTTTCTTCTGAATGTACAATGTATCTTTTTGATTGCATAATTCAAAAACAATGTTCTGGGGAAACTTTGTCACTTCCTTATTTCTCCAAGGACACGCCTGATCGTGATATCATAGCCAATCAGCATTCAGTTAGTTTTACGCTTAATTTGTCGCTTAACGGTGACGTAGTCTCGTATTTAATTTAAGAATTATGTTTATTTTCTCAACGGTTGCATGTTTGCTGATTTTATTTTAACTACTTATTTCCCCCTCTAACTTCTTTGGAACTTTTTGTCATTGACGTGAGAGACGTCACTTCCTTGTTTTTCCTCGACCACGCCTCACCGTGACTGCATCCGCTTCGTCACTATCGTCACTCGTCCTGTTCGGGATGTGATATGTTTTTTAATCCCCCCCCCCACACACACACACACAATTAAACACTCTTAGATTATCGCTCATCGATAACGTACCTACCTATCTAAATAACAATGTATTTTTTAACCGCTAAGTAGTTTATGCCATAAATGTATGAGGATTAATGTACACGTACGTTCTATCGTGGATATTACATTGCGATTTTTCGATTAAACTCACTAAAATATACATGAACAACACATTTGCCTTTTTTTCGTTTACAGTTTCTCCGTGTCATCTTATATTTTCGATTCCACTTCCAAAAATGGCTTTCTTAAAACTGTTCACTCGTCCCTGAAAATTAGGCGGGTCGTTAGAAATGATTGGCTGTCGCTGGGATACGCCCTTGATTGACACCATGTCGAGTTCCGGTCCAATCCGTTGTGCGCAGAAGTTGCTAGTCACAGGAGCCACAATGGCGTTTGTAGTCTCCTGCTGCTAGGGCTGTGGATGTTATTAAATCCATTAGCATCGCCCTAAATACAGGCCTGGTTGATTTCCAGAGCCATTGATAGTAAACTGGAACATCTACTACACACGAAAAAACTATGATTTCGTATAAATATTGAATTTAGAAAGGGATAAAGCTTACATTAAAGGGAATATGTAAACAGCACCAACCGGGTCAAGTTTTCATTTTGTTCGAGAGGCGAGCGTCTTTTTAAGTGAAGGCATTTGCTCGCTTGTGAACGCTAAAACCTTAATTCTGTGGAATAAAATCACCTTTTCCATAACTTGGCACCGGACAAGGACAGCTTTGACAAAGGGGACTTTTTCTTTTTCCACGGCTCAACTCGCTAGCTTGACCAGCGTTAGCTAGCGGTGCTAGCTAAGTTGAGACGGCGAGACGACAACGGCACAATGCTCCAACATTTGGTAGGAAAACATTATTGACGGACTCGTTGAAAGTGAATATTGTGCTTCCCCGGACAACAACGGTGGGATATTTCTCATTATTGACGAGTTTGGACGACACTACGAGTGGAATGAATCGGCCTTGAGGAGGCGGAAGGGACCATCGCGGCCTAGTGTGTTGATTTCTGTTTATTCTTGTTTGCTTAGGAACACTTGAGTATTTGTACTTGAATCGGCGGTTAATGAGTTGCTTGGACCGCCAAGGCCCAGCCGCTGGTGAGGTGGTACCGACGCCGGCTTGAGGGATGCCTGGGTCGGACCGACACCATGGGACCAAGAGGAAGCCGGAGTCAAGCATCGGCGCCTTGGCCCACGCCGCCCTCCACACAGCTGCGGGAGACATGACCAGCAAAGACGGCAAGTTGCACTTCAAATCTTTAATGGCCTCTTCCAAGCGTAAACGACATAAATCGGCCAAAGTTCGGGAATCGCCCGCGGCACAACCGATGAATCCCGAATATATATCCCTGGGCCGCACAGCGCCTCCTAGCGTCCACTTGGTGAAGCCTCTGGTAGAGTATGACGATATCAGCTCGGACTCTGATACCTTCTCTGATCCACCGACCGCCAGACTGCCCGACAGAGTGGTGGTGATGGAGCGACTCGAGCCCTTGCCCGACGGCATCGGGGAAGAGCCCAGCCGCGAGAGCAAGGGCCATAGACACTCTCGGAAAAAGTCCAAGGACCCCAACAAAGTTCGAGACCCCGGGAACGGGGAACGTGGCAACAAGAAGAAGAGCAGCAAGGACCGCGACAAAAGCGCCTCTGGTGTCAGCAAGGAGAAATTGGCGTCCTCCGGACCGTCCAAGCGCCACATCCAGCAGGAGGTTGACTTAAAAAGAGTAGATTCCATGTTCTCCCCGATGCACCCCACGGTTAGCGTAGGTAGCGCCACGTCCTCGACGTCTTCATCCCGCAGCAAGGAGAGCGGCCGCTCGGGCAAGTCCCGCAAAGACAAGCAACAAAGGCGGGATGCCCGGATAGAAGGCGCCCACGGTGACTCCCAAAGAGTCCGTGGAGACCGGAGCCACCGCAAGTCCTCAAAGAGCAACAAGTCCAGCCCCAAAGGCAAGTCGAGTCGAGGTAGCCCTCGCAGGAAAGCCCCCAGCGCCGCCCTGTCGCCCAGTCCCAGGAGGGGAGAGAGTCCGCTGGGCAGCCAAATGACAGACGATGGCTACTCCAGGCGCAAGGCATCCCAGCAATCCTTGAGTCCCTACGGGGACATTAGCCGGCGCAGCCGGCAGAGGTCGGACAGCCCTTACGGCAGCAGGCACAGGTCGTCCAGCTTCGAGCGGGACAGCAGTCCCTACTCCAGGAGGCGTTCCATCAGCCCTTACACTGCTCGACGCTCATCCAGCACCAGCCCCAGTCCTGTGTCTCGGTGAGTAAGTCTCCAGTTATTCTACCCAACACAGGTTTTGTTTTGTTTAGCCAATGATTTCAATCCTTTTTCTATTAATGCTTATGCTCACTTGGGTCGCATGTGAGCTGGAGCCTATCCCAGCTGACCTTGGGGGAGAGGCGGGGTACACCCTGAACTGTTCGCCAGCCGGCGTAAGGCAGAAACCTGTTCTAGGCAGAAGATCTGCCTCCACATCCTCAATCATTCAATCATAAATCTAATAGCGTTCGTGTTTGACATGGTAAAAAAAAGTCTGGAAAGCATTTTATTTTCGTCAACAAATAGTATTTTTCAGTAAGTTATTTATTGAATTGTTGCATCCCTTTAATTAAGACAACAAACAGCATAATCAAGTCTAAATAGCTGTCCAAATGGATACTGTATGGGCGCTAGCTACACCAGCACGCTGTAGCAACCCGGCTAACCAACGTGGCAGCTATGTTGGCAGTGGTGATGTTCCCATAGAAGGCAATTCAAGGACATTGAAATTAAGTCGTAACTTGCTAAATTCGCAAACGATTTTCATGAGGGTTACTGGTTTGTCATCAAAACTAACTCACTACGGAACATATGAAAATTGACTATCAAAAAATGATAATGGTTGTAAAAAACGTGTAGGAAATTGGCCAGCAGAGCAGTTCATCTTTCAAATGACATTGTGAAGTCCCACTTTGTGATTTTAATTTTTTTATTTCTTCTCCCCTCCGAACAGAACAGAAAAAGAAAACTTTCCCCCGGATCAATTTGTTGTGCCAAAATCAACTTATGAATTTTTAAAGAAACAGACAAAAGATAAAATCCACCTGAATCTGAATTTCCCCATGTTATTATAGACAAATCCTCTTCTTCAATGAGGAGCTGTAGTCCCCTTCCCATTTCCTTCCTTAGTTATAGTTAATCAGCTATACTGTTATATATTTTTTTGTTTTATTTCTTTATAATAGTGTCTTTTCACTCATTTCAATATTGCAGTTTACTTATTTTTAACCACCCACTGATTTAAAAAAAAATAAAAAATAAAAAAAAAAAAATAAAAAAAAAAAAACAAGTAGAACTTAGTTTTGGGGCTGGAACGGATTAATTGCCTTTACATTATTTCAATGGCAAACATTAACTCGGTTTAAGAACGTTTCAGTTTACAAAGGGGTCATGGAATACATTTTGTTTGTAACCCGAGGTTCCACTGTATATCACTAATTGCATTACAGTAAATGTTGAAGGACCCCCCCCCCCCCTCCCCGATAAGTGAAAATCCACGATAGAGAAATACCTGTATAAATCAGAAAAAATATTTGAAAACTTTTTTTTTTTTTTTACTTGTTGTTTTAGGGTCTTCAAACACTTAAAACAATACACACACATTTAAACAGAGAATATATTGAGAGAGAGAGAGTGCAAGAGCAATGGATTAAAAAAGGAAAGAAATTGTTTCTCCTCCAAACATGACAAGTTGAGTTTTTACCAAAAAGTTTTATTTTGGTTTCATATGACATTCTCCCAGTCCTTTTCTGGATCATCCTAATGCTCTCTAGCAAACTTCAGACGGGCTTGGACATGTACTGGCTTAAGCAGGGGGACACGTCTAGCACTGTAGGATTTGAGTCCCCGGTGGCGTAGTGTGTTACTGATGGTAGCGTTTGTTACTTTGGTCCCAGCTCTCTGCAGGTCATTCACTAGGTCCCCCCGGGAGGTTCTGGGAGCTTTGCTCACCGTACTTGGTATCATGACCACACGGGGTGAGATCTTGTGTGGAGCCCCAGATCGAGGGAGATTATCAATGGTCTTGTGTGTCTTCCATTTTCTAATAATTGCTAATAATAATAGTTTATTTCTTCACACCAAGCTGCTTACATATTGCAGATTCAGTTTTCACAGCCTGGTGCAGGTCTACAATTTTGTTTCTGGTGTCTTTTGACAGCTCTTTAGTCTTGGCCAAAGTGGAGTTTGGAGTGTGAGTTTTTGAGGTTGTGGACAGGTGTGTTTTATACTGATAACGAGTTCAAACAGGTGCCATTAATACAGGTAACGAGTGGAGGACAGAGGAGCCTCTTAAAGAACTTACAGGTCTGTGAGAGCCAGAAATCTTGCTTGTTTGTAGGTGACCAAATACTTATTTCCCACCATAATTTGCTAATAAATTCTTTAAAAATCAGACAATGTGATTGTCCGGATCTCCCCCACCCCCCATTTTGTCTCTCATAGGTGAGGTATACCTATGATGGAAATTACAGGCCTCGCTCATCTTTTTAAGTGTGAGAACTTGCACAATTGGTGGATGACTAAATACTTTTTTTGACCCACTGTAGGTACATTTGAATGTAAAAAGAAAATCTACAATTTTTCTCCATAAGATCCAAATCGCTTTTTCTTTGCTTTGCAATGTCACAGCACAAATGAACTGATGTTAGCCATGCTAGTTATCCAGTTAGCTACCATCCATCCATTTTCTGTACAGCTTATCCTCACAAGGGTTGCGGGCGTGCTGGAGCCGTCCGTCCCAGCTCAAATTATTCTCTAGCATTTTAGATGAAAGTTAAAACACCAATGTCCTCTAGGGCGCATTCAAGAATTGGTCACTAACATAAGTTTAGGTCAAATCAACATAACTAACAGAAATAATGGGTGCTAACTTAGTGTAATTCAATTACTTTATTGCAATTAAATTACTTTAATAAAATACTGTTAATGACATGCTTACTCTAACTTTCTCACTGTCCCGATATGGACGGGTGTTGTCCAGAGTTTGAGTCCGTTTGACACTTTCCCCCACCCCCCACGCTGCGTTGCTTGAACGTGGCATGCTCCTCGTGTACATTCTTCAGGTGCTCGATCAAATTTGTTGTTTTGAAGCATTTGGATGTCGTTCCCTACGACGTACTTCAGTTGTGCACAAACTGCAAATAACTTACGTGTTGTTTGTCTGAGACACAGCAAAATAGTCCCACGCCGACGACGTCTTTTTTCACCGAGAAGATTGAAAAAACTTTATTGGCCGTCAGATAGTTACAGTACTGCGCAACAAGACCAGTGACAAGGCTAAAAATAAACTGCCTTTTGGATTCATACACGATGAAGACGCGGAGTTAAATATCTTGTGCGGAGCCGATCGATGACGTCATTGATCGGATCGGCGATTTATGACATGAAAGCCGATCAGCATAAAATGCTAATTATCGGGCAGTACCGATAATGCCGATCAGATCGGTGTAAAGTCTAATTCCAAGACAGCATTATATTAATATACTCACATTACCTTGAATTTGGAAAATAGTTTTTCCTATTAGCTTGAATCTGGAAAATAGTTTTTCCTATTAGCTTGAATTTTGAAAATAGTTTTTCGGGATACGAGCTGTCGATCGGCCGAGTTTTTGCTTTGACTTGCGATCCCAAACTTGAGGTACGAGTGCTGTATGGTGGCAGGTGGCTCCACTTACTTTACAACAAGAAGCAGTTTCACTGATATAAGTACTAAATATTCTTCAAAAAAGAGAGACTTCAACCTGTTGATTGCCACTACCAGTTGGAGGTTACTGTCAAACTAACCATAAAACAAAGTGAATTACACGTGTATTTGAAACAACCACATAGCCTCCATCAAGCATACAATGAAAACCACCACAGTCACATGGGTTAACATTACACCAGGCAAGGGTGTTGTAAACCAATATTAAGCTGTGGACAAGATATCCATTATGCCGGAGAAGTTATGGAGATATGGTGACGGAGAGAATATACTGCAGAAGACCCGAGCCATTCACGCTAATGGAATTTGGAGGTTACACAAAAGAAGATTAGCTTTACATTATTTATGAAGAACTGCAGGTGATGTACGGATGCAAGTGTTTGTACACAATACAGTATTGTTGATTGTACTTTAAAAAAAATATATCATTAAAAGACATGTAAAACAAAAGTTTAAGGAACGTAACTGCTAACGAGAGACATGGACACAGAGCTTGCTCACTGCAAGGAGCACACGAGTGGAGGGTTGGATAGGGCGAATGTGGGAGAGAGAGACAGCACATTTAAAGGCACAGCACGCGAATGTACTACTGTGTGTGTGAGAGAGAGAGCGAGACTTCATAAATCAGTGTTTCCCACAGGACTAGAATCTATTTGTGGTGGTGGGTATCTGGTGGCTGGCCGGGTTTTGAGGTGGTGGGGTGGGTGTTAAAGTCAAACATTTACAGAATATCTTAAAATATTGCAATGAAAAACGTACAATCGCTTCAATAAATACATACATATATAGAAACAAAGAAAATATCAAATGTAAATTCAAACACTTTTTCCATAAGTAGCACTGGCCCATGCATGATATGATGTGTGTAGTCTGACGTAAATGGCATACCGTAGCTTTGTATATAACGATTGACTGTGACCTGAGTTATAGCTGCAAAAATATTTTACTGTGAATATGAAGTTTGTCTGCAGCAAGCAGTGGCTGACTAAACGGGTAATTTCTTTTATGAAATATAATTAACCTTATTCTGTTTTTTTTTTTTTTTTAATATTCATAAGTGCTGTACTTAAATTAGCGTAACAGCCTCATAACTTTAACCTAATCCGCATACATGAGGGTTTTGGGGAAAGAAATTGTGCAATTTGAATATAAAATGTTTATTTGTTAAAAAAATTAGAACTTTTGATAGTTTTGGTAACACTGTAGTTGATTTCAAAACATGCAGTACTGTACATATAATTACAACTAAACACTTTTATTGGAACTTTTTCAAAATTATTTTAATGAAGAACTTGTGGGTTTACAGTATGAGTTCCGTGGCAGTATGAAGTGAAGTGGGTCTTATAGTAATGGTGGGCAGGAGACTTAACAGTTGCATATATATGCTTATTTGTTTCACAAAGATCATCTACATAACTTTACAACTATAATTGTAGATAAAGGAGTCAACTACGTCGGATTGTGTGTGCCCGGTGCTGCAGTTTTGGTTTGCTTCCGGTAATAGTCTTCTCTGCGTAATCCTAAATTCAAAAGGTCCTGAAGACTGTACATGCTTTTCCCAATATTGAGTGGCGTTTCCAAGCGAAAATACAAACAAAAACACCACTGAGTATGTGACGAGATGCCATTGTACGCCAGACCAGCATCACTGGTGTGGGGAATGATTCATACGGTCTAAAATGTCAATGGTGCTGACACCAGAAGATTTATTCTCAAAATGAAATATCGATGTTTTTGATATTTCAGTCATTTGAGGGACTGTATTTTCAGTATCATATCAGGAAAGAAATCAGTAGTATGGATCATTAGCTGAAACAAAAGGAGCACATCAAAGCCAAAATCTATCTGTGGCACCCAAAAATTATTGCGGCGGCCCGCCATAAATAAATGTATACGTGGGAAACCCTATAAAACCAGTTTTTACTTTGTTCATTTCATATTTAACCCTAAACCTTCCTTTTAGACGCTCTGGCCGCTCCAGGAGTCGATCCCCACTGCTCTACCCGTCGTCCTCTCGTCGCTCTTCGTCCCGTTCCCGTGGCAAGCGGCACGGCCCCTCGGCCGGGGCGTCAGGTGTCTGCTCCTACAGCAGCCGGCCCGCGAGCCGCTCACCTCCTGCCACTCGCCTGCCGCTCAACTCCAGCCTTGGCGCCGAGCTCAGCCGCAGGAAGAAGGAACGACAGGCTGCCGAGGCGGCTGCTCGCGCCTGTGGTAGCGGCGCCGCCTCCCCCGCCGTACAGAAACCCGCAGCCCCCTCTTCGTCATCCTTGTCTTCCTCTTCTTCACGGCCTAAAGTGGAGGAGCCGCAACAAGAAAAAGACTCGAGAGAAACAGAATCTCAGCCTCCACCCTCTGTGCAGTCACCCCAGGAAACACCCACCCTGGAAGAACCAGTTGCTGACCCCTTACGCTCCGCCCCTACCACCTTCTCACCCGCTGCTCCCCCTGAACCATCACCCCCTGAGCCCCCCGGACCAACCTCCTCAGCTCCACCTCCGCCGCCACCACCCCAGCAGGCCATCCCCAACGTTCTGGCTCCCGTGCCCTCGGCCGTGGCCAAATCACCCGCTCCTGTCCCTGCACGGAGTCCTGCCCGACAGACGCCTCTCCACAAGACATCCACTCTGCCTCCTCTGCCTTTGCCCCCCATGTTGCTGGGGAACTCTCAGGACAGGTGAGGAGCAACCAGAACAGAGATGAATACACTAAATTGGTATTCTAGCAAACATACAGGCAGGATGATGTCATAGTTTGTTAGATCATTAGATAGTTAAAAAATATTCACCACACTCGACAGGGTAATGCAACCATTGATGATAATGCAGTGAGCTACTTTGTGCCATAGCCCAGAGTATACCAAACATTCGGTTAAGATCCAAACATTCGGTTAAGATCCAAAATGACATTCAGATCAGGTTTTTATTCAATGTCCCAGTTGAATATATACAGTTGGGATATCAAGCTGGCACACAAATTCTTGTTAATTAGCTTCATGGTTCATGTTTTTTTGTAATTTTAAAACAACAGCTGTAATTATCCTTAATAATGACAGTGAATCTTTCAATATGCTGTTCAATGATCTAAAAAATATCACATTGTAGTCTGATAGGCAAGGAACATCAGCTTAGAGTGAATTTTGTTGAGTTGGGTAGATTTAGGTTGTTGGCGTTAATAAATGCTGGTACCTGAGATCATCTAATCTATCGTCGGAAACCTTGCCATAGACTATATGGCTTGTCTGTACTATAAATTGGTATGTTGTAGTGTTACACAGTGATGTAGATGGCTGCAAGTTCTTCTTACACCTCGCCAAAATGGTGCTTTTCTGTTTCCTTTCTCAGCCCAAAGAGGTCCACTTATCCTCAGCGAGGGTCCCGGAGGGAGAAGGAAACCCGGAGCCGGCCGTCAATCATCGACCTCCCGCTACCGCCCACCCTGCCTGGGGGTGACACCTCGCCCCTCCAGTTGGCCGCCCATCAGGGATTGTCGCTCCCCCTACCGGCCCTTAAAAAGAGACCAAAGTCAGTTTCTTTTATGAGATTTATATATTCACATATATCCTCTTATAAAGTTATTTTCTCTTTTTCCAGTCACTGACACCCTCTGTGGTGGCGTCACCAAAAAGCTGTAAAGCCGAAGATAAAGTAGAAAAACCTTTAGATACTGGTTGAAGTCTCACGTGATGTTACATACGACAATCTCACTCAGACAATTTTTGGTCTGTTTCTGTTAAATTGTATGACCTGTGGGGCTTTTTAATTTTTATGGTCCACTTTATTTTAATTTAATTAAATTTAATTTATTTCCATATTATAATGAGCAGCCAGGACACGAGACACGAGTACCACATCGCAAAAAGTTGTTTCCTGTTCTGTGGTTGTCATCAAACTGTCCTTTATAGCTGTCGCTGGCACCCTTCACCCAAAAATCTATAAAGCCAAAGAAAAAGCAAAACACTTTTCAGTACCGATTGCGCTGATGTCTCTGTAGTTTTGGCTGAAGTTTTACGTGATGTTACAAATGCCAAGTGCAAATTTTGAGGCAAATTATGGTCGGTTTGTGTTAGATTGTATTAGCACTGTATTTAAATTTTATTTCATATTAGACTGATTGGCAAGGATTTTCTCAAACCACATCGGTTTTTTTTTTCTTTCCCCAATACCCACAGGATTTGTTGCCCTCGCTACGGTGAGCGTAAACACACCAAGAGCGACTGGGGCAAACGATGCGTCGATAAGTTTGACATCATCGGCATCATTGGAGAGGGCACCTACGGCCAAGTGTACAAGGCGAAGGACAAAGACACGGGTAAGACCGTCGTCGTCGCCGCCTACGCTCATAACAAAACACACTGAGTCGTGACTGTTACACGTGCTTGTCGCTAGGTGAGCTGGTAGCCCTGAAGAAAGTACGCTTAGACAATGAGAAGGAGGGCTTCCCCATCACGGCCATCAGGGAGATCAAGATCCTGCGGCAGCTCAAACACTGCAGTGTCGTCAATATGAAGGAGATTGTCACCGACAAGCAGGATGCACTTGACTTTAAAAAGGACAAAGGTAAGTGGCTACAAAACTGCTGCGTCACTTGCGCTTTCAGTGTTTTTGATTCATAGACTTTGAGGTTTCTGTCAAAGATATGATCAGTTTGCTGAGTGTTTTGGTATCCAAAGGTCAGGATCAGTAAATGAGTTAGTGAACAAGAGTGAATAGTTGACTTTTAGCTACAAAAAAAAAAAAGGTCAGGAAAAAAATACCCACATTATGTGTAGTGCTTAACAAGTTTATTAAGATTCATTTACACTGCACTGTTCAAGTGACAGAAATGAGATATACCGAACATAATCTTTGCGTAAATTTAAAAAGAAAAGACGGAGACGATATTGAAGCACCAACACCTCATTTAGAATGTACACAATCATGTGCCCATGTTACATAACTTTATTTCGTTGCTAAATTATTCAACACAAACAACCTTCACATGACGCTCATCGGTGGTATTAGCTAGCATAGTAGCCAAAATAACATCATGTCACACATGATGAAACAAAAAATGCACACTAGGATTTCACACAAACAGAATAAGTAAAGCCTGCCACACACTGCGCGATGCAGTCGAACCCGACTGGACCATCGCATAAAAATAAGAGTTGCCGACACAACCCCGCTCATTACGCGATTGGATATATTGTCGCCAAGAACAGCGAGCCTGTGTAGGCCTTTGATGTTCTATATACAGTATATTGTATTTTATCAGATTAAACCTTAAAAAGATAAATAGTTAAGGAAGAAGCAGGTTGCTAAAGAGAGAAGTCGTCTGACTCCATTCATTTGAATGTACCAAGCGAGGTAAATGGGGGGGGGGGGGGATATTTTGTTCATGTTTTTACTTATTTTACTTCTAACATGCATTTTTTTCTCATGTATGATGGATTGACTTCTATCCTTAAACTGCATATGTTGGTATTGAGTGTATGGTATAAATTCTGTGTACAGAATTTGAGACAATGCCAACGGTTTGCAATCGTGATTAACATTAGTGCGCTAGCAATTACCATTTTAGGTCACAAAAACGCTAACTACCATTCAGGTCACTCATACTTCATGTTAACAGTGTCTTAAAAATTACTTACAGATGCTCCTCTGTCGTTAAACATAGACAGTAACCAAACATAGTTCCAGGTGGCGCAAATTGGTTCCGGGCAGCGCAAATATACTTTTATTGTCATTTTTTTATTGCCTCAAGACAGAAATTTTTGCGTCGACCAATGTTTATGGTTGATTTAGCTGATGATTTTTTTTTTTCCCCCCAGCTCTAATTATGATTGTTTCAACAAAGGTTTTGTGGGACCTTATCAACATGGTTGAAAACTCACCACTTGTTTCAATTGCTTGTAGAATATTTGTACTTTAGGGGATGTAGCATTCCTTGTCACTTTCCTACTATCTTCCATGTGGGAACTGAGTACACTTCTGTACTTAATGGGAAAAAAAACAAAAACGAATAGCAATACTTTTTTCACCAGCTCTGTCTGCGGCCCACTCAAAACGATTCCATGACCCACTTCTGGGTTCCGGTCCACCAGTTGAGAAGCACTGATTTAGAGGCTTCAACAAACCTAACATGCATGTTTTTAGAATGGTGGAGGAAGCCGAAATGCCTGGAGAAAGCCTACGCATGCACAGGGAGAAAATGCAACCTCCACAGAGGAAGGCCGCAGCTGAGATTTTAACCCAGAGCCTCAGAGCTGTGAAGCAGTAGTGTTAACCACTACGTGTTAACCTTTTTATTTATTTATTTAAAAAAAAAAAACAATTTAAGGAGCGTTCTACCTGGTCTTTGAGTACATGGACCACGACCTCATGGGCCTGCTGGAGTCGGGCCTGGTCCAGTTCTCGCACGAGCACATCCGGAGCTTCATGCGCCAGCTGATGGAAGGCCTGGACTACTGCCACAAGAACAATTTCCTGCATCGTGACATCAAGTGCTCTAACATACTGCTCAACAACAGGTAATGCCTCCCAGAAGGAGCTGTTTTGGTGTGGAAAAGGAGTTTTGTCACATATTTTTAATCTGTGCTCATGTTTCTTTTAGAGGTCAGATTAAACTGGCTGATTTTGGCTTGGCTCGCCTTTATAATTCAGAAGAGAGGTAATAAGCTTCTTCATGACCTTGGAAGTTTCCCCCTTTAGTAGGATAAACTTGCCACTAGATGCCACTGTTGCTCTTTTTGACACTGTCTACGCTTTCAGTCGGCCATACACGAACAAAGTCATCACGCTGTGGTATCGCCCCCCTGAGCTGCTGCTGGGCGAGGAGAGGTACTCTCCAGCAATCGACGTGTGGAGCTGTGGGTGAGTGTAAAGTCTACAAAAAAATCCTCATGGAGGGCTTATCTTCGTGTATAGCTTATTTTCAGTTCTGACTGACTAACTCTGCCTGTCGTGTCTCAGGTGCATTCTGGGAGAGTTGTTCACGAAGAAGCCCATTTTTCAAGCAAATCAGGAGCTCCTGCAGCTGGAGCTTATCAGGTGGGTCATCAGTTCCTCCCCAAACAACAAGAACATCTCAGGCATGGCAGCCTTCCACCAAGGCCTTTGTAAACACAAAAAGTATTACATAATTCCAATAGAAATTAATCGATCTTTTATAAAACTTAAGGATGTCATAAATTCACTAAGATAGGACTAGGTTATCACTATAGTCTAGTACCTTTTGACCATTGTATAAGACAGGCTGTAATTACCACTGTGATTGTAGTTGTATGTATTTATCAGTTTTTGTTAGGAGCATTACATTTTAAAAAGCAACAATGTAAATGTTTTGTAAAACATTTTCCTTAAAATCAAGTATGTTTTCGACCACCTTCTCCATAATATAATAATGCAAATGTTAACATAGTGGAACCTGAAATTAACAGATTTCGGATTTAATGGGCAGAAAATCGTGTCAAAAACAGTTTCCAGTTGTCACTTCAGTCTGGTAGTTACATAATTGGCTGCTGTTGTTTACTGGCACTGTGGTGCAATCAATAGGGAGAGACTGGGACACGTGTTTCTGGGTTCTGCCACTTTTGTCACATACAGTTTGAAGACTAGATCTGGTGACCGGATGTGCCACATTCCATCAAAGGCATTGCATGGGAATTAGCTTAGCCTCGCCGTAGGTACGCACATCACTTATCTACCTATTCACATCGATGGCTGTTGTTTACTTGAGCGAGCGCTTGTATTGTAGTTACAGTACGCTCAACAACTTAATGTACACGTCTCTGGAGCATGCTATTTTTTGGTACGGTATACTTTGTATATGCCCTCTGGGAATTGCTCTCTATTGTTGTTGTTGTGACAAATTAATCACTTATTGGGGGGCCTCAACATGCCTGAAAACTCACAATTTCTTTTGCAGCCTGCTGACAATGCACGGGTTTTAGGGGTGCAAAACATGACCCCTCAAAACTCAAACTGTAGCTGTAGCTTGAAAGTTAAAAAAATAAAAAATAAAAAAAAATAAAAAAAAGAGCCCTGCCACCAGTTTCACCAAATGGAATTGATTTTGGTGGACCTAACAGATCTCACAAGAAAGTCTCAAGGACCCATTCCCCCAGTGGAACGTGAAATCGGCCATTTTGTTTAAAGCAGCCATTTTGGGCTCATTCAAGCCCAAATGATCCATATGGGCAACGCTACACAGCAAAGCTTTTTTTGCCTGTGTAATGTGGTGATTTTGGTGAAGTGTGGTATTAGGCTTTCCTCTAATGGTATGTGAAATAATTACTGCCTAAGTTCAGTTGTATTTAACTTCTTTTGAACACTTAGGCCTACTGTAGTATTGTATTTTAATGTTGGCCATGATGGTGGTACTTAAAGAGCAAAATATTTTTGGGGTGTAAAATGTTTGAGAAACGCTGGTTTGTGGATGACATTGGAAATTCTACTCAGTGCTGAGTCTTGCATAGAGTCCACCAAATTTCCATTTTTGGCCAACACGTTTATATTTGTTTGGTAACTAATGACATCTGTGTCTTTTTTTGTGCCCCACAGTCGCCTGTGTGGCTCCCCTTGCCCTGCAGTCTGGCCTGACGTTATCAAGCTGCCCCTCTTCAACACCATGAAACCCAAGAAGCAGTACCGGCGACGACTGCGGGAGGAGTTTGCCTTGTACGTCCTTCTCCAAAGTGGCCATAAACGCGATTTGTCGTCTTTTGCGTAGCTGAAAGACGCTGCCTCGTCTTTTACAGCTTGCCAACCCCCGCCCTGGACCTGCTGGACCGAATGCTGACCCTGGACCCTTTGCGGCGCTGTACGTCGGAGGGGGCGCTCAACAGTGACTTCCTGTGCGACGTGGATCCGAACAACATGCCGCCACCGGAGTCAGTAGGCTTGAATAACTGTTATCTTTCAGTTGAGCACTTCACTGCTGTAACGGCGTTGCCCCCCCCCCCCCAAACTTTCTAGTCTTCCTCATCATCAAGACTGCCACGAACTGTGGAGCAAGAAGCGGCGGCGTGCGCGTCAGAGCGGGCAGCCCGAGGACGTCCCTAAAGCCCCCCGGAAGGAGATATCAGGCTCTTTGAGTGGGGAGAACAGTCGTCCGCAAACAAGCCCAGCTGGAGCATTGCCACCCCCGCCGCCGCTGCCTCCTCCTCCTCCGCCGGTAAAGCCACCCTCGGCCACAGTCCCGGACAATGATCTGTCAGGTAAATATTTGCAATACGAAAAGATGTGGTGCAGTGTCACACTATTACATTGGAAAATATTCAGTATACAGGCAATGTTTTAAAGACCCCTTAAAGTAAATGCAGAGATTTGTTTCTCAACACATTATACATTTTTGAAGATAATTGTTGAAAACGTGCAAAGAATGACAACTATCTAGTACTCCATTGTTAAGCTATAACAAAATGTTTTTCACAATTTCAGTTTTCCTGATTTTTTGTTTTGAGGGGATGTGGCTAAAACAGGGCCAGAACATCTAATTTAACTTAATTGATCCAAAAATGTACTATAAATAATATGCTAGCAACAATATACCATATTTTCTTATTTAAAACGTGCTTTGACTCAATAAAGGTTGGGAAACACTAGCCTAAAATAAGTACATTTTCAGCAGGATACACAAAACCATTTGAATTTTGGGGACTTTCGAGGGCCCAAAAAATTCTGTCGCCCATCTGTTCAAATTGGGAGTCATTTGTTGGAATTCTCAGGAGTTTGCCAAAGAAACCCAAAATGGCTGCTTCAACCAAACTGTCTGACTTCATGTTCAATTTCAAGCATGGGTCCCTTGAGATGTTTTCCTGCATCTTATGATAGATATGTCCACCCAATTTTTTTGTTGATTGGAACTGCTGTCGTGAGCTGATTTATTTTTTTGCTCTTCCAGTTTTGGATGAAAATGACGTTAAACCTTTTGAGTGTGCGTTTATTGTGGCTCTCCTGATGTGTGCGTCCAGCGTTGGGAGCGGCCGCCGAGCAGCTGAACCAGACAGAGATGGCCCTGCTGCTCAACCTCCTCCAAGGCCAGACGGACGTCTCCATTCCGCAGGTCTCCCAGCTCCTCAACCTGTCCAACGCAGAGACGCTCAGCCAGTCGCTTTCGGCGCTCAGTGAGGCCTCTGACCACCACCAACAGGGTGGGGCGCCGGCCGCCGAACCGCCAGAGCTGTCACCCGCCTCCGGGGACGCGGCGCCCCTTCCGGAGGAGCAGGCCAACCTGCTGGCACTCATCTTGGGCCACATCATGAAGCCGCAGGGCGAGGAGCAGGCCGACGAGAGCAGCAACGGTGTCCAGTCGGGGGAGGCCCTAACGCGCGCTTCGTCCGCCTCCACTACTGAGCGCAAGGGCAAGTCTGGCTTTAGTCTGTAGGAGGTGACACGGGGGAGATGTCGTCACTGGGGACTGCAGTAGGACAAAGAAAAGTATTGTTACTTTAGATTTCTATCCACAGCATTTTCATACAGTAATCTCCCGCTATTCGTGGGGGATAGGGACCGCGTACTGCTTTGATTTCGCGCTCTGCCTTACAAGGTTTATAACTGATTAAGTGTTTAAACTGTAAATACACCAGAAACTATGATCTCAAATCTCTTGAATATCATTTCAGACACATCTAACATTAGCAGCGCAAAAAGTTGAAGTCTCTGAAACTTCCATTAACATCGCGGGCTGAACAAAGCTCCTCCCCCTTCAACAGTCGAGATATGTCAGTGACATACAGTACTTCCTTGACACCAATTACCACTTTTCTATTATCCAGTGCTTTGGCGCCATCTTCTGACACGACCCAACACAACTGAACTCTTGTGCAGTTTGTGGGGCTCTGCAACTAGTTTTCATAAAGTGACCGACTGTCTACAAGTAGTTTTGCTGAGCGTTGAAATTTGAATTCCAGGTGAAGGACTTTGCCACGTCAAAGAGTAATGACAATTGTATGTAGCAGTGGCTCAAAAGTGAAACGTGGAGAGTGACTGTCACTGAAAATGCACGAGTGCAACAGCCTAAAAAATATCCACACCCCACTCTTTAATTTCTCACGTGTGCTCTCTTTGTATTATTATAATATAGCTACAGTGGCTGTGGCAATGTTCCTTGACAATCACACCATGTTGTTTGTGGTTTTTATAAAAAAAATAATGTAGTGTCTGTGGAGGCACAAATGTTTATTACTGATAACACTAGGGGTCACAGTTTTTCCATTGCAGCTCGACGGGAGTCACCGCCTGTAATTGGTTCGCGATTGTCCGGTAGTGTCCGGTCACGTCGCTCGGAGTCTGGAAGCCCTTACTGTTATTGACCCAGCCCAAAATACGCCCAAAAGCTGCAAGTAGGTGTATTTTTATGTGAAAAACAGAGGATAGGTTTCACAAAAAAACGTGACAAGGTGAATTCAGAAAATGCTAAACCACAACAATGCGGGGGATTACTGTATTTACTGATATTAGCGGGATAATTGTTACTTTTAATTGGGCAAATGATTTATTCCCCTTTTAACTCCCTCGAAATTAATTTTTTTTTGTCCCCAAATGTATTAAAAAAAAAAGTGTCTTCATGTTACCAGGGTGACTGTTTGCCGCATGTGGATGTGGTCGGCTGGTGTACACAATAAAAGCACCACAAAGTCGAGTGTCATTCATTTGAAGAAAGCTTAAAAAAATAATAAGTCACCTTTTCCCCTCCCTGTCCCTCACATTTTCCCACTTTTCCTTGTTTCCCCACACTCATTGGTTTTGTATCACGTTTTTTTTTTAGTTTTTTTTTTTCTTTCCACCAGAAGCTTCAAACTGTCATGTCCACCTTTTTACACGCTCATAAGTTATCAAGTGGAAATAAATATTTTCAATCTTTAGACCTTACTTGCATGTGCTTCTTTTTAACTTCTACACACCATTTATATATATATATATATATATATATGTATATATATGTTTTTTTAATCGCAACGCTGATTCAACAAGTCCTATAATGTGGTTAGCCGTTTGAATGAATGGCCAATCATTTAATGACAGCAGTAGCGGTTTTATTTGGTCTTGAGGCCCACTGCAACTTCCGTGCATTTGCAGTCACCCTGTCCA
The DNA here is from genome assembly GCF_024500275.1 of Phycodurus eques. Taxonomy (NCBI): domain Eukaryota; kingdom Metazoa; phylum Chordata; class Actinopteri; order Syngnathiformes; family Syngnathidae; genus Phycodurus; species Phycodurus eques. The sequence continues at coordinate 16,523,768 of NC_084540.1, forward strand.
TGCCAATCCCACTGTTTCTCACTCATTACTCACTGTGCTGCATAACTTAATGCATACTTTCAAAATGGTTCTTTTTAAAAGCAGAGCACGTCTCTCTTACATTAACATGAATATAGGAAGAAATTTCAATCTATCAAGTTGTAATGCATGTTTAAATGCATTTGATGGCTCCCTCTAGTGGTCAAGGTAGGAGGTACAGCTTGTTCCCTTGCAGCCTTAAAAAAAGAAAACCAAAAAAAAAAAACATGATTGGTGGCTAATGTGTGATGTCCTCTCCAGATGTACCCAAAAGGAAGCCCTTCAACACTTGCCCCGCTCCACCACCCGGTGACCAGCGTCCACCCTCTCCTCCAGGGCTGCCTCCCGCCGGCGGCACCCCTTGCCTGAGCCAGGACATCAGCACATCCGCAGTGGCGGCCGCTCTCCTCCAGCTCATCTCGGACGCCGGGGCCTCTTCGGATGGAGAGGAGCCATCGCCCGACACGGCGGGCCCAGTCAAGTGTCCGCCTCCCACAGTGGAGGCGACAACAGCTCTTGAAGGTGATTCCTCGAACACAGTAAAGTTCCCCAAGGATCAGGACCTCCGGTTTTCCCACGGAACGACCCGCTGAGCCCCTACTTAAGCTAACCTGGGCCTCGAAGCCCCGCCCCATAATTCACACCTGAACGAGGAGCCACAGGAAGTAAATGTAGTAAATCATCTGGGAAAAGGGACTGGTGAGATTGTAATGTGATGAAAGTGTTTTGGTTCTACTTGGGTCTTTGATTTATTAAAAGAAATGATTGTCACACCGGCCTTCAAGGAGGTTCTGTGTTTGTTCGCCACTGGAAGTAAGGAAAAGTTTCACGGTGAACATGCTTTGCTTCTGCCTGAATGCTGGACCGTGTTAAGTGCAAGACTGGATTTTGTTTGTTTTTTGTTGGGGTTTTTTTCTCTCTCGAATGCTGCTCCATACTTGCCATCAACTACAAAAAAAACGGCAGCAGTAAACTCGGTGTTGTGACAAGCCTTATTAATTTAGCCCATTGCGCCCATCTACTCTTTAAAACATGAAATCGGTCGCTCAGCAACATGCATTTCTGCTTGGTGAAATATGAAGTTTAGTCGCACAAAACAGACCTTAAATGCTTTTCCTGGAGGGCATCCAAAGCCACTCTTTGCCTCACTGTATGTGTGTGTGTGTGTGTATATATGCAAAGATTCTTTTTCTCTTTTTTTGGGGGTGCAATTATTTTCTTAATAAAGAAAATAATACACTTGGAAGAAAATCATTCTAATGATGGTCCATCGTTCTCTTCAAACGAGTATGTTTCATGTGTCAAAGAGGAAAACAAATATTTTGTAATATATGTTTTGTTTGAGTTTATTAAAGGAAGTTATGCGACAAGTTGAAGTGTTATGTTGTTTGGAACATAAACTGAACAAAGCGCTTCGATTGTGGATCACCTCCAAAATAATATAGTTATTCTTTAAAATTTTTAAATTTAAGATTAGATAACTGAATATTTTGTACTTTGTCCTGGCGGTGCATAAGGAAAACAAATTGCTGTGACCCAAAGACCATTAACTAAATTATTCCTTTACAAAAACTGTGAAAATCCTTTTTTTGTTATTGAATTAGTGAAATATTTTAAGTCAATAATTATATAATATAATAGTCAATAATTATGACTATAGCACATTTTACCAATTAATAATAACAAAAAAAAAAAAAGGTTTTTGGCCACGTGAGTTTGGACCAATCGGCGTCCATCAGGAAGTAAAGCCGGAAGCTCGGGGCCAGGTTATAGAAAAGAACTGCTGGGCTCTGAAGAGAGTCTCTGTTTTAAGAACACTTTAAGTATTTTATTTTATTTTTTTTTTTACTTGAAAGGGGCAATATGTCTGCATTTTATGACAAGGAAGGCATTCAATTCCACATTTTTGGTTGTCACTCCTTTTGTTTGACTTTGACAATGTGAGCAACATTTGTCCGATCACCTTCTCGGTTCTTCGTAACTAGAAACAATCCATCTGACACGGTAACTTATGTTTATTAACTAATATTCATATCAAACTTGAGAACATTTCAGAATTTGTCAATGGCATTGTTTGTTATTGTTGTTCTAGCATGAAATAGCGTTGTCTCTGAATGCCAACCCAGGTTTGATCTCTTTATGGAGCTGCTGACAGGCAGACAAGCATCATAAACTGCAGATTGGCAAACCTGCCAGCTGCATGCACTCTGGCTGTGTGTGTGTTTGTCTGCTTGTGCGTGTGTGTGTCTGTGTGGATTGGCCTCACACACACCCGAACCAGCTCCTCACTTGGCAGGGTAACAGAGACGCTTAGCCTTCTTGGCCCAAAGCGTGCAGCTGAGGCCTCTGGGTGAAAGATGCATTCATTGAGTGGCTCACCTGCCCTCCAGCACCAGCCCACTGTGTGTGTGTGTGTGTGTGTGTGTGTGTCTGTGGATGTGTGAGTGCATGTGACACGAGACTGTGTGTGTGTGTGTGTGTGTGCAGCTGTGCACGCGTGCATTTCGCTTGTGTTTGTTTCTGTCTGATGCCTTCACCCGCCGGGACTTGAAATAATAGTGAATATGCCCGTAGGGAGGAGTGGGCACCACCACTGCCAAGTCACAGAGAGCGGGCGAATAAATCAGCAGGGCGAGGAGAAGGAGGCGTGTGCTATCAATCAGAAGGGCACCTTATGGGGAGGGGGGGGGGTGCCCATAAATGTGCCATGCTTGCCAGGCTGGAGCATGTTGTTGCCATTCCGCAGACAGGCAACATGGTAATGGAACGCGGCCTCTGTTTTGACTGATTGTCGGGGGGCTTGACAAGCAATAGGGGCGGGCTGTCAGGTGTCTCGCTTTCAATGGGATCAACTCCCTCGTTGGCCCAAATGTGTTCCCCACCTAAGATGATTGCCGCGATACGTTAAAAGCTGACGCAGAACAAAAGCTAATGGCTAAAGCTATGGATGGCGTTTAGCGGCAATCTCCGCGGTCATTCTTCATGTTGCCATGGCAAACAATGCAAGGTCGGACAGAGAGTGCATTTCATTTGGCGGCAAACTCGCTCAGGATGGTAGAGGAGCAAAGGTGATTTATAACAGCCAAAACAAAACATGGTGTTGTAGACAAGATGGCTGATTGATGCTCAACCTTGACATTTACATTTGATCAAGGTCAAAGTTTAGATCCATCTTCTTTCCGACTGTGATTTGTCTGTATGTTTGTATGTCATCCGTTCTTTGATAAATCTATCCATATATCTGTCTGTCTATGTCTCGGTCATTATGTTCAAAGTTAGACACTACGTGATCTATCCCCCTTAAAAATGTCTGCCATGATTCCCAGCAGTGAAATATTCTTTACTGCGAGTCACACAGTGTGTTTTATAGACGCTGTAACTGCGTCTCACTTTGCTCCTCACTTTATAGTTTTGCATGCGAGCGCGCACGCACACTCACAAACACACACACACACGTTATTATTTCGCCACGGCAGCGAGGCCACACAGGGAGTTTTTAGGAGGTGCAGATGTGCGCTGATGTCATAGGCGGCGGGTCAGGAGACGACCAGCATAATCCGGGATAACGGCGCACTGCTTTTTGGAATAAATCCAAGTCTGGCTGAGATGTGACAGATTTGCCATCCAAAAAGTTCCATACTGTGAGCTGTTGATAATATTTTGGTTATCTTATTGAGCTACATGATTTTTTGATACGATGACTACTGTACAATTGCCGTATGGTGCTATTATTGATAGGTGCAAAATATCGTGATAATGTGGTATGTAGAGTTCCCCTGCAATTCTCATCCCTTGTCAAAGGGCCTGGCTGTTGTGGATTTTGGCAAAAATCCACTTTTGCTAGCAGTCCCCTGCTGCACTGTTTTTCTAAAAAGGTCACAGGCACATTCGCTGTCTATGATATTAGCAGTATCAGCAAAATATCAGGGTAATATCGTGTTGTGAGTTACTCTAACATATTGATAAAGATGCAGGTTTGGTGGCAATCCCATGAGGCATTGCTCCGTTTTTCTAAAAAGCGTCTCCCTTCAGTTATCGATTGTTTTGCGAATTTGTGATATTATCGGGATTGCTGGCAAAATATTGCGATCGTCTCTCACGGCGAGTTACTGTACCTTTCGGCCAATATGCACTTTTGCTGGAAAAATATGGGGATAATATCATATGCATTGCTCTGCTTGATTTTCCCCTCACAATCGCCATTGGCCATATTGGGTTTGTATCGTGATGTCATATTGTGAATTATTGTGAAATCCCAGGATGCATCACGTTACGACTTGCTTGTTCTTTTTGTTAAATGATAAATGGCCAGTGATTTATTTTCTCTCCTTCCGACATTTCCAGAGTAACAGTCTCGGCATGAAGCAGCGATTCCACTAGGCCTTTTCGCCTTCTCATCTACTTCCCGTGCGGACGCTGTCGCTTTAAGGCAGAGGGGCTGCTGGGAAAGCAGTCAGCCAGGAGGGTGGTGTTGGCGAGCCTGCGACTGCGTGAATAAGTGTGTATGCGTGTGTGTGTCTGTGTGTGTGTGTGTGTGGGAGGTCGACGGGCCCTGCAGGACCATTTGTGCCGAACCTCATTTGCGCAGCGACACTTAATTGGCTACAACAATTAATTAATGTGTTGGAAAGTTGGCACAAAAAGTTAATTTAAGAGGGTTTTAATAAGCAATTAGAGGAAAAGCAGCGAAGAGGGGCGAATTAGCGGGCGCGAACGTCTGGCACATCCGACTGTAAGCGAGCGCACTGCTTTTATTGTCTTCCTCGCTGACCTCTCACCTTTTTGAGGGGCTGATGAATGACCAGGAACTCCATTATGTGCCTTTAAGGGGCTCTTGCCGCGTTCTTCGAGGTGCCTTCAAAGCCACGGTGACCTTATATTGTGTATGCGTCACCCTCCTCCGCCCCCGGCGCCGTGGCCCCTCCCAGCGCCACCTCTTGTCCCGCCGCCCAGTGTAAACCATCGCATGACTAATGAGCGGAGCAGGTTGGAATCCTGGGGAAGATGTCCTTGGAAGACGAATGCATTTTGCGGTGGAATAATTAACTTAATTAACAAATTCTGCATGCATATTCATCAGCCTATTAATGTCGGCGCTGCGCCCTGCTTGATGAGCGACGCAATAATAAACGCTTCATTTGCATACGCGTGTTCACACTTAAGCCCCGTTCCCCCCTTAAAAAAATCTAAAAAAAAAAAAAAAGTTGCACGCGCGCACACACACAAATTCATCAATTCATCCATTTTCTTTTTTAGACCCTGGACTGGTCGCCAGTCAATCATAGGGCACATATAGAGACAGACAGCCATTCACAGTGTTTTTTTAATTTATTTTTTATTGTGATGCAGTTGATATCCGGGCCACTAAGTGTCAATATTATTTGAATGCAGTGGAGTCTTGCGTGACCTGACGTGAGAAGTATTTGAGATGCGAGCTGTCGTTCGGACAATTTATTTGCTTTGACTTGCGAGCAAAATTTGAGCTCTCCTTCAGCTCAATTGACTTCACAACAGGCAGCAGTTTGGAAGACAGTGAACAGTTCTTCAGAAAAGAGGCTTCAAGCTGTTCATTGCCACTCCCACTTAACGTTTATTGCCAAACTGAACATAAAACAGAAAATTACACAGTATGTATTTCAAACAATCACATAGTTTTGCCCTACCACAGTCCGTTTAGCTTAATGCTAACACACAATACAAAACACCATAAAAGGGCAAATGAATAGGAGCGTTGTCGCGGTGTTGTAACCCTTCAAGTGACAATGTCCATTAAATTGAAGCAAAAACAATGAGTCAAAAACTATTTAATTTCTTTACATTCTATTTAATTTGTCATGACTTTATGTTTTTTTTTAAAAAAATATATAAAATACAACATTATAGAGTTCCATTTTTCTTATTAAAAACACATTACACAAATTTGTGTTAGTTTTTTTGGGAGCCTGGAACGGATTAATGGCATTTCCATTCATTTCTATGGGGAAAGATGATTTGAGATACAAATGTGGCAGTACAAGCCTGGTCTTACAAATTAAACTACTATCTCAAGGGACCACTGTAGGGTGGCACCTGATAGGGATAGCTGGCTAGTTAATATGACTCAAGAAAATGTACCAAACAAATAGCAAACAAATAAACTTTTCAAATATTGATATACAATGAAATATGAAAGAAACGGGCATGACTGCAATGTTTATTTAACACTGTTATGTTTTACAAAGGATACGGCACAAATCTTTTTAAATCCTACCCTACTCGTCGCTGTTTTGTGCACAGGCCATAGGACTGTCTCATCTAAAAGTGTCGCTTTGGTGCCATCGGGAACTACGTTGACGTGAGGAAAGGAGCTTCATTTAGTCAGGCCATAGCCTTGTCTGTGCACACTGTACATGCACATGCCTCTATCGTTACTGCTGGATATCAGATGAAGCTAAATGAGATTGAAAGTGTGTGTGTGTGTGTGTGTGTGTAGCGTGTGAGATACTAGCGGACTGCCTTCCTGCTTCCTGCTTCCTGTTTGCTTCCCTCGTGTTATTTATTCATCCCCATCAGACTTGTCCTTAACTTATTTATCCCTCGCTTTTGAAGTCGGGCTGATGAAGTGAGTGTGTGCGCGTGCGTGTGAATGAGTGAGAGCTCCCCTCTGATGACAGGTGCTTTATTCGAAAAGGAACGCTCAGGCTGGAAGGGACGGCAATGAACCAATAGCGTATTTTTATCTCCTTGATTTGTGTTTACGCTTGAAGGGCTTGTCGAGCGCATTGGTGTTTGCTTCCACGCTGGATTTGTATGCCAAGTCACAGGGACGCTCTGTGTGTGTTTGCGTGTGTTGCGCATTTCCTGGGAGGCCACGAGCATCGTTTCATCTCGTGTGTGTGTTTGTGTGTGTGTGTATTTGCGCTCGTCTCTTTGAGTTCCACTTGTACCTTCTCATTGCCGTGTGTGTTTAACCGCTTTCTCCTGCCACATTTGAGACGCACACACGCATACACAAACGGCGCACTGGGCCCGGCCGGACGTGGGACGAACGCGTGGGCTGTCTTCTTTCGTGGCGTCTCTTTTTGAGGAGACGACGAGGGGAAGGGGAGGGCGTGTGCGCGCCAGTGCATTGGTGAACACTGTCTGCGTGTGCGTGTGTACGTGATGCCAGCTTGCCTTCAGACAGCAGCAGTTTTCCGAGTGAGAATTAAAAGTAGGGAGAGATGCCAAGCAAGTCCCCCGAGACACATCGAAGGGACAGAAGAGGGAATTTAAAAAAAGGGGATTTTTAACACACACACACACACACACACACACGTATATCTTGTCACCATAAACAGTATTTGATGAAGTATCGGGACGCCCATCTTAATCAATAAATCAATCAAGGGTCGAATCACGGCAGTGGTGAGCAGGTCTTCGTCACAGTTCTGAAATTCTGAGTTTGAATCCCATCTCTGGCCTTCCTGTGTGGCGTTTGCGTGTTCTGCCCAGTGCTTGCGTGGGTGTTCTCCGGATGCATCCGGCGTCTTCCTACGTTCCAAAAACCTGCAGATCACGCTCCAGAGTGATTGCAAATGGTGGTCAGAACAATTGTACCTCAAATCATCTTTCTCCATTGAAATGAATGGACATGCCCTTAATCCGTTGCAGCCGCCGCACAAAAATCACAAACAAAATGTTTTGTTTATTAATGAGAAAAATAGTTCTCTATAAAATTGTACTTTATTCAAAAATATCATACAGTAATGACATAAATAAATAGAATTTAACCATTTTTTTGTCACAATTTCTCCTTCAATACACATTGTGCTGTTCATTGTGGCGTGTGCGCCTCGGCCACCTGGGGACAGTCGAACGGCTACACAGTAGTGTACCGGGGACTCGGCACCTCTCTCGGCTTCACGATACGGCAGTAATGTTAGTCGTTCTTCACCGAGGATAAAGAATATATGCCTGTGAGTATTGTTACATTGCTGCATCGTTTGTGTTCAGATATCGCTAGCTTAAAGGGTAACAACACCGCCACATACATGCTAATTGTTAGCCTGTGTGCCCGTGGAGTTTCCCATTGCATGTTAGCATTAGCTGAGACTATGTGCGTGCTTTAAACACACACAGCGAGTAATTCTCTTTGTTTTATGATTAGTTTGACAGTAACCTTCAGCTGAGAGTGGAACTAAACCATTGGAACTTCTTTTTTTTTTTTTTTTTTTGAAGTATAGTTCCAAACCAAAACTGCTTCTCGTTGTGAAGTGGTTTGAGTTCAAAGCAAGAAAAAAAATCCGCTGATCAACAGCTCGGAAAAACATGGGTCACTTGTATCTCAAGGCACCACCGTAGTGTGTCTTGTGATTGGCTGGCAACCAGTCCAGGGCGCACCCTGCCTCCTGCCCTAAAGTCAGCCGGGGGGTAGTCTCCAGCTCACCCACCTCGCTAATGAGGACAAGCGCCATCAAAAATGGACCCACGCGTTCCCAATTGTTCATCTTATCATCTTGTTGAGACATCTTTTAGTGGCGCACCAAGATGGCTGCCGTCCTCGATTCCCTCCCTCCTCCTCGCCTCCCTTTCTGTCTGTCTAGGTCTCGGTGGTCCCGAGCGAGGTGACACCCAGTGTGCCGTCATGAGACACCGAGCTGTCACCTCCCACTTCCCCCGCATCACACCTCTTCCCCTGCTGGGCCGGACCCGCCAGCACACACACAAATACACACACACGCACACACACACGCACACGCACACACACACACACACACGCACAGACACACACGGCCTGACACCTCCTCTTCCTCTGTGGGAGGCGAACATCACTTTGGAATTCTTCATTGGCTCAACTTTTGCATGTAGAATTTGGTCTTCATACGCTTATCCTGGACAAATATTGATATTCTGGTGATTATTACTTTAATTTTGCCAGGATAAAGTTTGACCGCAGACGTGCGACCTCTTCCCCAACATCAGCTTCCGAATGTAGCGTGTAGTAAAGCCAATGTGGAAAGTCATGAAATAAATGAATGAGTGCCCTATAGAAAATATTTAGAAGAAATAAATAATATACAAGCATTTTATATATGTAGATATTTAAATTCCATTCATAAGAGAATATTAGAATCAATAAATAATGTACGTATTTCTATGAAATCATTAAATATATATTAAATATATTTTGATTAAATAACTCCATATATAGGTTAGATTTAAAGTGAATCAGTATTAATGGAATTTAAAAAAAATTGAATAAATAATGGAATCTAGATATTTAAATCAATATTAATGTAAAAGAACATCAAATTGTGAAATCTATCAAATATTTAAGTTAAATGATCACATTTTTATCTCATAGGAAATATTTAAATAACAAATTATGGACAATTTTTAAAGTAGCTATTGAAATATAGACTATATTTCAATCAAATAAATTATTAGTTATAGATAATATTTAAAATGAAATCTATATTAATGGCATAAAAGATGTAAAAAAGAAATGATAAAATCTAGATATTTAAATTAAATCAATATTATTAAAGAACAAAAATGATGAAATCTTTCAAATATTTAAATTAAATATAGGCAATATTTATACTAGTCATGCAATAGAGAAAATGAAACAAGTAATGAAATAGAGATCATGTTTTAATTAAATCAAAATATTATCAAATGTAGAAAATGTTTAAATTAATGTAGGTAATACTTATGCTAAATAGATATTGATACAATTGTGAAACTAAATAAATGATTAAATATGGTTAATAGTTAAATATAGAGCACATTTCTATTAAATAAGGGGTTACATGGGTCATATTTCAAATATAGGAATGAAATTGAGAAAATACAGTATGAACGTCCAATAAGTAGTGAAATACATATTTCAATTCAATAATTGTAATGAACTATAGAACATCATTGAATACAATAAAAGTGTGAAATTCCACAGTCGCGGCGGTATTGGCTGGGCTCTGTGTAAAAGGCTAGATCTATAACCATCCCAACCATTCCAATGCGGCAATTTTGCAGGATCGCTGTGTGGAATACGAGCGCCAAAGCTGGGAAAATCGCGGGTCAAGCCCCCCTTTGTGTCTGGTGCCGTTCACACCGAACAGCAACATGGATAAAAGCCAGCTTTGAAGGGCTTTGTGAAAGGGTCTAGTACCAAGGGCTCGACATTAACAGCCGCCAACCCGCCAAATGTGGGCACATTTCAGCAGTGGCGGGTCGCTCCGCCACTCCCGCAACGCCACTTTGGAGGGTTGGATTTCTCTCGGGAAAAAGGTTCAACCGCCCCAAGCCACTGACGAATGTATTTCGATAGGGAACAAGTCTCCTCCCCCCAAGTCGACAAATGTATTTCTGTAGCATACAATTGTGGCTGGTTAAAATTCCCGGAAATCACTAACCACACTTGCTAGTGACCAAAAAGGTTGATGTAAAGCCCTACTAGTACCATTCATACAGCACAGCGACCCAGATAAAAATGGAGATGCGGACATTATTGAACCCAAGGGAACATTTCTAAACATTCTGGACTAGAAATCAAAAATGTTGCCATAGGTGACAGGAAGTGGGGTGGCGAATAAATCAGGCGTGGACGTTTCCAAGAAGTTGGCAGGCGGCGCACCCCTCGTGAGGCGTCGCACGTGTGACACGTCGGGCACGCTCGGACGGCCGTGGCCTCCGCCGCCGTGGCCGCTGCCCGCTGCCCGCTGCCCGCTGCCCGCCTCGTCTGTGGCGATTGAGATATTTTGCATTAGTTGGTGTCAGGAGTAAATTAGCGGCCAGATCTGTTTTCTAATCAGAGCACAAGCAGCGTGTTAGAGGAATTAGGGCGACAGCTGCCGGGAGCTTTTTATTCCTCTCTGCCTCAGCCAGAGACAGGCGGACCCCAGCTCAGGGACCACCTCTTTACCACAGCCACCTGTCAACACCGCCATGCGTGTGCCTGTGTGTGTTTGTTCCCTCCCTCCCCCATAGACATCCTCACATACGTGCGAGTCCATCGCCGCTCGCTCGCACGTGCCGTCTGCCGCACTGACCCGCCGCCATTTTGCAAATTCAACGACAGTGCCGGTTGTACCGCGCGCGTTCACACCGGCCGCGTTTGCGCCGGTGTGAACGGCTCTGACGATGAGCTACCAAACCGGAGTCAGGCCGGCCTCGCGTGTGTTTACGATCGCGCCGCGTATTCGGTGAAAGGACCACAATGACATTTTTGAATACTACTCGCTTATCGTGTTTAGCGGAGAACGAGACCCAACAAGCTGTAAATATCCGTGCATATGTTTGAATCTTGTCGTCACGGAATAAAAAACATTTATAATTGCCTATATTTTGAAAAAAAAAAAACACCAGTAGCTCATTGCGTGTTTGTCGCCTTCACGACCTGTAGAAATAATTGTCAAGCAATAACGGCACCCCTGTCGTTTTGTAGCCGCTCAACAGAGCAAAAACAGGATTCTCCGTAACGTCCGCGAACAACCCGAGCCAAACTTAGCTCTTCCCCGACATACGAAGATTTTAGAACAGTCGAGTTGTATTAATTGCACACAACTTCCTTGATGCCAATTCTAGCAAAGCCGGGGCTTTGGCACATCTCGTGGCACATTTGGCCATGAGAGAAAATAGAAGATAAAAACGGAAAAGGCAGGGTTTGCAGTAAATAGCCGAGGATTGTTTCCACAGGAAAAGAAATGCAAATAGGTGAATTTTTGAATAGCAACTAGATCGGTCGACATCGTAGACCTCTACCACGGTCCCAAAACTTGTAAGTGACAGACCTAATTCATAACGTGTCCCACGCAAAGCATGTGTATCCAAATTATGGAGGCTGTTGTTTTTAATTGAATTGAATTTGTTTCATATTCTACACATGTTCACTGAGGAATTCAGGAAACGGTGCTGTCGCTCTGTTTGTAAGAATAATAATAATTAAAAAAAACAATAGATATAAATGCTTTTTATTGGACAGAATAGGTTGAAAGTTTTTCATTAATATTCATGCATTAGTCACAGTAATCAAGCAAAATGTGTAATCGTGTGCATTGCGCTTTTGGTCTGGATCTTTGACCGCACCCCACCTCGCCATAAAATGTTATGAAAATGTATTTCAAAAAAATTTGACTATAACCAAGTCGTTCCTTCTGCCATTCCACTTTTAAACATGACCTGTAAGTCAATTTAAAAGCAACTCAGGATCAATTCGGTCGTGGGGTTGGCTTATTGAAAGACGTCAAGGACAATCACATGCGAAAAGAAAAAGAAAAAAAACATAATTTGGACAGACTCCAAAGGCATTGGTGTTCATTTTGTGCGCTCGGACGCTGAAAGAGGACGATGGCCGATTCCCAGGGAGATGGATGATGAAAACGTGTCTCTGGTAGGCTGGACCGGAAGAGGGTGAGAGGTGTGGGACGTGGCATGGTAACACACACTCCCACACACACACACACACACACACACACACACACACACACGTGCTTCCAAAATGTCACCTCTCTCTTTAAAAAATAATAATAAATCCATAACAGAACATTTCTTGAAGGACTTTCAGGTGGGGCATTATTTTTTTTTCCCCATAATTTTTTCCCCCCCATTCCACATATTTGAGCACTTTTGTTGAGAAGGTGGTTTACATGTTTTATTCATTTTTAATTCATATATTCTTATATACTTGTCCTCTTAGATAACTCAATGTATACGGTGCTGATATTTATTAGTTTTTAGATTTTTTTGAGGGGAGTAAAAATCTTCCATATTTTCTTGTTTTTTCATGCATGAGCAAAATCCTGAAATGTGTCTTCTTGGTAACACAATTTTATTATTTAAATAAACGCTCCAATATATATATATATATATATTATTATTATTTTCCTAGAAGGAAAACAACTATTAAAGGTGTGAGCTCCCATTTGTCTATGAGCAGATTTTCTGCTTTATTTTTTTAAATGATCATTTTAAAATGTAAAGTGGATCTTTTATTATTTTAAATTAATTGACATTTAAATGATATGATTAATATGTTTCAATTTCCCTATGCTTTTTTTTTTTTAATTATATCCATACCCCAAAAAAGTGTGAAGACAACTTGTTATAAGCAGCATATTATGTTTTGTTTTAAAAGTGTGAATAAAACAACATTGCACCTACATTGCACCAGAAATAACCTGGTAGCAGCGAGCTATTAATACCATTTTAATTTGGAATTTGGCAATGGCCACGCAACGCTCACACAAACCCACTTGTGTGAACATTAAGCTAAATGACGCAGTATAGCGTGACCCATCTGGACCAGGAAGACCAAAAGCTCGCGTCGTCCTCTTTGAACTTCCATTTCCGTCTCGTGGCCACCGATGCTAATTTCCTACACATTGGGTGCGCACGGAGCATCATAAATAGAGCGAGAGTGGCGATGGTGGGCCTGGACACGGGCCAGCTCTGCACCAGCCCACTGGTTAAATTATTAACACCGACTGAGTGTGTGGAGGGTGGGGGGGGGACGGGGACGGGGGACGGACGACAAAGACTAGATTTTTTACGAACAGAGCGGGAGAATTTGGGATGAGTGCAGGAAATAAAGCCCTGGATGGCGGCGGCGGCGGCATACTAATGCTGTTGGTGTGTGTGCGTGTGTGTGTGTGTTTAGCAGAGCGAGGGGCGGGAAAGAGCGATGGCGAGAGATCTGGGAACGTTGGTTTGGATCCAGAGAGTTAATGTTGCGTTCATTGATGGATAGGATGCCAGCGAGGAGGCTCCACACAAAAGATGGATAGAGAGAGTACGTCGACTGCCTCTCCCGGCGCTTCTGTTACCGTCGCCCGTAACCGTACAGAGATAGCGTGTGATGGCTAGTGGCACTGGGCGGGACAGACTATCAATATTGTCGTATCGTTATAGTACGATACGACAATATTATATTGGGACAGCATTGTCCCTTTTTCGCTGTAAGTGAAAATAAAGATAATATAAATAAAACAATCATAGTTTTCCTGCATTTGATGAAGTTGGTTTCAATATCAAGATGCATCATAGCTGTGTCATCTGCTCCCGATTCGGAGTCAATACAACAGACGCGCCGATGGTCGTTGTCATATTTTATGGTTGTTTGTTTATCGTGTGTCTTGTTTTTATGTGTTTGCATTTAAAGGTTGAGCTTTTAATCTCGTCCTCTTGTGCAGTGGCAAATACAGGTGCGGCAATAAATCCATGAATGGATAACTATTTCTAAAAAAAATCATCGACAGTTCAAGCGATGAATAAAATAATCCTTAGATGCAGGTCTCATGACAAATTCTGATTCTGAGAAATTGGATTATGAGTTATATTGATACCAGTCTAGTCATTTGTTCTTGTTCGTTAGTGGTCTGAAGAACAACTAACATTTAATGTAATGAGTTTCCCATAGTTGATGAATACCATATCGATATCGCTGTGTATCTTTATCTTCAGTTACCAATATACTATCCATATACCACTATCATATAAATTGATTTGATCTACAAATTGAACTAAACTAACTTTATTTGATGATCCAATTTTACCTAATTGGCCTGAAAATTCTTTATTTACCACAATTAATGTATCTTCATCCATCTATGCCAGCGACTTATAGTGACAGGCAGAACAATTAAATGCTCCTCCACTAGATGGCGGAAGGTACATAATTAACATGTGTCCACATTTTTGTGACATTTTTGTTTAGTGGTGTGCCGTGAGATTTTTTTTCTCGTGTAAAATTTGTGCCTTGGCTCAATAAAGGTTGAAAAGAACTGCACTAGACAGCCATATGATACAGAATTTTAGAATTTAGTCCCTGCTCTGGTGAACTAAAGGGAGCATTAAACTACTAATGGAACCAAAAATAGTGGCATATTTTGCACGTGTTCTATTTTATTTTTGTATTTTTTTTTGCCCAAGAGGCGGCCACCACACACACACACCCAAACACACACACTTTCTCCATCTTCCTCCTCTTCGGCGGGGGCATTGGAGGGGTGAAGTGATCTGTGCGAAAGCCTCCTGTTCGATGCGCTGCGGCAGAGGAGGATTGTGGGTAGCGGCTGTCTGCAGGGGTTGGGGGGCGGCGGCGGTGTAGTAGAGTCAGCGAAGAAGGGGAGGGGCGGGATGGGTTGCCGGGGCGGGCGGCAGCAGATGGCGTGCCACACTGCGAGGGCCGTCGGCTGGCATCCAGAAGAGGAGGAGGAGGGAGCGAAGGGATTGGAGGGGCACCGCTCCCAAAGTGCCAGCAGGCATCAGGGGAAGGAGAGCGGGCAGAGGCAGAGGTGAGGGGCTTCTGTGGGAGACGGGGCTGCTAGACATTGTCAGATTAGAGCTCATAAATGGGATTGTGCCGCTAATTGCGGAAGAACAACGACGACCGACGCCCGTTTGTCTTTCAAGTCCAAGTCGCAAGCCGCCGTTGACTTTCCGTGCGGTGTCTGAAGATGGCCTCCTACCGTAGCGTGACGCTGGCGTCGCGTTGGCACACAGCACGCACTGTGACAAGCTGCTCCGATGTGACACAAGTCTGGCAGGCTTGGCGTCAAGGTGGCGCAAGATTGGCACGGGGTTAGCGAGATCATTGTTGTCTACGATGGTGTCCAAACATTTTCTTCCAAAGGCCGCGTACAGAAAAATAGAAAGATTAAAGAGCCACTAACATTCTTCAACTTTTATTCATTTACAGCATGCTAAAAGCAATCCAGCAGTGTAGCTAACGATACGCTCGCCAAATATTGTTTTTATATATCGTCGCTGTCGGGCAGAATCGCCACGTCACCAAAATCCCAACTTTTCAGGAAATTGAAAGAAACAACTGCTCCGATCAGACAAAAACTGATTGAAAACTTCACAAAAAATGACTGTGGTTACATCATCGTCCCTAAGTTTTATTCAAAGATCTAAGAGCCTTGAGCCAAAGATGTTAAAAGTTAAAAGATAGAAATGAATCTGCACGCAAACTGACCTTCGTAGCTCGTGCGTCCTTCTGCACCGAAGCGTTACACCGATCCATTTTAAGTAGCGTGACCTAATTAATAAACGTAATTTCGGTAAACACCATAGAAGAGCGACGTGACGGAACACGGCATCAAAAGGCTCGCGCAGCTGCCGTACCGGTTTGTTTTTTTCGCCTCGAAAACTCCAGTCATGCTCACTCCTGAGACGGGGCGTAAATATTTCATCTCCCGTTGTCATTTCGCATTCACACGTGCACGTGGGATGCTAATGCTAACCCACATCTTCAAATCTGTGCTAGAATACACACAGAAAAACTCGCAAGTGTATGCGTGTAGAGCTAGGCCACACTCCTGGGCCATTAATTTGACCTAGTTGTCATTAAAACGCACGTTTGACACTTTTTCTGAGAGATTGGTTGCAGCTTTTTGAAGGTGATTTAACCTATTTTGCATTCGGGTGCGGGCGCCTGGCATCACCTGCAAGTATTGCAGAAAATGAGCCCGCGTCTAATTAAGGAACACCTTCAGCCGAGCGTGCACACACGCAGAGGCACAAAAACATCGCAACCTAAGAAGGCTTGAACAGATGTTGAGGAATTTAAGATCCAAAAGGGAAGTGGGACTCTCTCCTGCCGCCGCCCCCGACACTCACCCGCCCTATGCTACCCACCCCCACACACACAATCCATCAAACTTTTTACTGTATTTTCAAGGGCCATATTTAATTTTAAAAAAGGACAGTTGGGTCAGGTCTTACATAGATGTTTTTATTTATTAACAGATTATTTAATCAAATTCATTTGTAAGACAAAAAAGTTTGTTTTTAAATCATATGTCTGTGTAGATTTTCAGTCATCCAGATCATCCACAAAGATTGCATCACAGCAACTGGACTTCTTGAAGATGTTTCACGTTTGATGCATAAGTCTTCTTCTGTTTTTTTTTTTTTTTTTTTTTTTAGGTGTGGAGCCTACCTATTTATTCCTTGGTGGGTGTGTCACCTGGACGTGTTCAACAATAGGGTGTTGTTGTTGTTGTTGCCCGGTGTGGTTAGTGAAACGAGCAACCACGACACACACAAACCCAGTAACACCCTCAAACAAAATCTGCTTCACCCCCAAGGACAAAATCCAGAGAAGGTAACTCAGAAATGTTGTTGACACGGCGCAATACAGTGAGGATTGCAATGACCTCTATATTGGAGAGACTGAGCAGCAGCTGCACAGGCGCATGGCGCAACATCGCCGGGCGGCTTCTTCGGGTCCAGAATTAGCAGTTCATTTGTATCTCAAGAAGAACGGACATTCCTTCACCTATCGTCTTCCCATAACAACGTCCTAACATCTCTCCCCCTAATGATCGCCTCATTGAATGGCGAAAGTGGCTCCAAACACCTGTTTTACTTTAAAATAGACTTTAAGATTGTTT
Source organism: Phycodurus eques (assembly GCF_024500275.1). Classification (NCBI taxonomy): domain Eukaryota; kingdom Metazoa; phylum Chordata; class Actinopteri; order Syngnathiformes; family Syngnathidae; genus Phycodurus; species Phycodurus eques. The sequence goes on from NC_084540.1 coordinate 16,541,143, forward strand.
CTATTATAATTTATGTCATTTGATTATTTACAATGAATAGTTTAAAAGAGCTAAATGAATCATTACATTTTAATTACCCAATTCTATGAATAAAATAGCAAAATTAATGCAACAATAAATATTACCAGACTTGATAATGTAAATGTTCGATAGGCCGGATTTAAGAGTGGTGCGTGCTGTAGGTGGCACGCATCCATACTTTGCCCACCCCCGCTCCACATGCATTTCCATGTATTACACTGCAAAGGTGCATCTTCCCCATATACAGTAGATGTACATTACCGTGCACACACACATACACAGTACCCCCGTCCCTCTTCACCCTCCAGGGCTCTCCCCCCACTCCCCCTCATAAGGGGGCACCATGTGGCACTTTATTCCCCCTGGCACGAGGCAGCCCCTCTGCCAGCTCCGCATTGTCCGCTGCCCGCTGGAGAGCACGTGCCCCAAACGTACCCCCGCCTTTGGACGCTTGCTTTTATCGTGTTTACCGTACATTGAGACAGATGCCCGCGTTTTGGGTCTCCAAAGTGCAAACCTGAGATGAATGGGGTGATCGCGAAGGTGACGCGCCATTGGGAAATCGTCTTTCCCACATTTGTTACCTTCTGAGCTGAGCCAAAATTTTCATGCCTGCCGTGTGAGTAAACGGTCAGTGGTGCCGCTCCCCAAAGCAGCGCCATCACTTTTCACTTTCACGTTGCTCCATATTTTTTTTCGCCTTGCATAATCAATCACAGGTAGTTCTGAGCATCCCCGACAGAGAGAGAGTCGGGATTGGTGCAGATTGTAACGGACATGTTGGTGAAGGAAATAGGGGTGATGAAGAAGTGATGGGTAAGTACGGCAATCACAATCATAGGCTAAAAACAAGAACGTTCAAATAAAACGTTGCTTCAAATTAGGGATATCAGATACTACTTTTTTTCAGACGGATACCAGTATGAGTATAGTGGACCCCGGCATACTTGAGGTTCAACACCCACGGATTCATCTATTTGTGGATTTTTTTTTTTTTTTACATGTTCTGTTATTTTTAAAAATTTATTTAATTTATTTTTTTTTTTTTGGCGGGGGCGACCCCGAAAAAACTTTGGGGGCGGGGGTTAACAAAAATTACATGAATTAATGATTGATAGATAGATAGATAGATTTTTTTAGATCAAACAGAATCTAAAATCTCCAATGTTAGCACTCTTATAAAAGGAGTCCATTCCATGCTCCGCTCCAGCACTTCTATCCAGCAGCGGCCGGACGGCATGCAGATCCCACGTGATCACAGCAACAGCTTGCTAAGGTGCTAACATAGTAGCAAGGAGTAAGTAAGTTGCTTGCTTAAAGTCGTTTATTGACACTTCAGTTTCAGTTCACTGTAAAACTAAACTCACACAACAAAATAATTAATTATAATTAATATTCAAATGCATCACAGACTTTGTTTCTTTCTTCGTTTTTGTTCACAGAATTCGTTAGCTCAAAGCTAGCACACAATGAATGAAAAACACGAGCTAACGAAAATTAGCATTGAACTTGCGGCACTTGTATCTCTCAAAATTATGAATATTGGTACACAGACGCTGTACAACCACATAAAAACAGGCAATATAGCAATGCTCTCAGGAATGTATTCTTCAAACTGTGAAAAAACGAGTAATAATAACAATATTCGATCGTGACTTCTACTTTGTTACTACACGCGTGTATCTTATTGCGTGTATCACACTGCCCCTCAGAGGTCAAGACGTGCACAGCAACAACAGCGATTGTCAATAAAACTAAACCGCAGTTGCACCAAGAAGTTCAAAAGTGTATTGGCGCACATGAGGAGAAAGCAAATGATGTTCCCACCATATACTGACAGTTGAAAGCAAAATAACTGAATTGAACTTTATTAGGGCAGGCAACTACCTCCGTGCACTGGTTAGCACTTCAGCCATACAGTTCTGAGGACCGGGGTTCAAATCCCGGCCCCGCCTGTGTGGAGTTTGCATGTTCTCCCCGCGCCTGCGTGGGTTTTCTCAAGGTACTCCGGTTTCCTCCCACATCCCATAAACATGCATGGTAGGTTAATTGAAGACTAAATCGCGTGTGGGTAATTTAGTCACATAAATTGCCTTATGTGAGTGTGAATGGTTGTTTGTTTATGTGTGCCCTACGATTGGCTGGCGACCAGTTCAGGCTGTACCCCGCTTTCACCCGAAGATAGCTGGGATAGGCTCCAGCACGCCCGCGACCCGAGTGAGGATAAGTGGTACGGAAAGTGGATGGATGAACTTAAATTCTTATTTTGCACTTTAAAAGTATCATTTGTATTTATTGTTTTTCATGGTTTTTCGCATGTATTTTTTAAATGAAATCTTTTCAAATGTAGAATATGCTTATGTTTAAGTTAATCAGTGTTTATGTTGCAATTTAAATACATATTTTTCTTATTGATTTTATTGAAGTTATTTTTCTGGATTTACCAATATAATTATTCATTTTATTCAATTTTAGTACATTCTTATTTTTAAAGTTAAAATTGAAGGCTGCAATATCGGAAACGGATCGTCAGTGGAAAAAGTTAGATTGGGACATCCTATATACAGTGTGTATATATATATATATATATATATATATATATATATATATACCAATGAAATTTTAATGGGTATCAATTATCCGCAGATTTTACTTTTCACGATCTGGCCCAGTCCCTATCCCTGCGAATAGCGTGGGTCCTCTATATTCACTCTTGAGTAGTCAGCGATACTGAGTCGTGATACCACTAGTGCTTCTGATGTATACAATTTCAATTAACAGAATGACAGATAATTATGAATAAAGACCTTTCTGTCTTTCTGACGCACATGATGATTTGCGGATGTGTCAAACCGAGAGAGACTAAGGATGGGGGGGGGGGGGGGGGGAAAGAAAGCAAGTCACAGAACTTACATCATCAATATTTGCCGTCACGCGATGACAAGGAAAAGTGGAATCAAATAAAAAAATTTAAGAGTGCTGTCCTTTCATACGTTCGAAAGGAAGCTCCTTGACTCGATGTATTCCAGTAAAGGTTAAGGGAAGCTGGCATAAAGGTTTGGAGAGTTGACTTACAGAAGGGACACTTTATGTACTCTTGAGAGGTATTTATTGTAGATTGTACCTTAAAAAATGGAAATGGCCCTATGTTGTATTTTAAATGCTGAACTATCATTTCATATATAAAGCTAATGGAACTTTATTTCTCTTCAGGAAAGCTGTTTGTCCAAGATGGTGGACAAAATGGCGATGCAGGTGAGTGAGGCCAGCAAATTTTAGCCAACCCTCCCAGTTAACATGGATATTTGACTTCTAAAGCTGTCAATGGCAGTGAATGTGTTTGAATTGAATTAATTACAATATTCATAGGCAAGTAAGAAACTAGTTTAAACCCTCGCTCTTTCAGTCTGTAAGTCAAGTTTCTCAATCCGAAAATGAAGTAAAATGTGTTTTACTCGAAGCTAATGCCAAATCTACACCAAGTCCTCCTTTCCTTAAATTGATAGACATACCAACTCTCTTAGGCTATGGCGCACCCTGCTGTTTTGGAGGACTAACAGCAAGCTTGTTTGGCCCAAAAAAATACTTTTTTTCAATAAATTATACAGTTTGTAATCATTAGTACTTTGTGTATCATTTTGTGTCATTATAATGGCCGCTCCCATGCTGGAGGCAATCTCATTATCACCAAGCATGGTGTAAATATATCTTTTTTTTTGTCCTCATTCTAAGCCGAGACCGCAAAAAAAAGGATCTTAATTTAATTACATTTGTCAGAAACCAATCAAATTACTATGTAACAGAATGGGCAACAGCTCGTGTCAACAACAAATACAGCTGAGGGAATTAAATAAAAGAAACAAATTGAGAAGGAAATGGACATAAATACATAAAGAAAAGATTTGTTGAAGTGCGCAACATTGACTTTGAATGAAGATAATATATAACAGAAAGATTAAAAGTAGAAGTGAAGGAAAGTTTTCTCTGTAAACTTTGAACGCGTTTGTTCTAATAGACAAAAACACCAAGCGCCACGGCACAGCTGCTCCGCGGGGCCCGACGGGGCCTCGTGGCTGCGGGGCTCTCGTCAGTCTGGTCTCACTCCTCAGTGTGCTCGGGTGAGAATTAGCTGGCTTTAGCGCTCGCCTCGCCTGCTAATCCCTTAATCTGCGGTGGTGGAGGAGGAAGAAGGCTTTGCAGGAGCGATGCGTGCTGTCAATCCATGTCTTTACTTCCTCTTGGCACCGCAGCAACAAACACAACAATAAAACAACAGGAAGAAAAGTTTTGATTAAACCGTATTTCTGGAGTGAAGGACCACATTTAATTTGCAGTCAGTTGCTTCCTGGTTTTGCTTCATTTTCTTGATTTCCGTTTTAATGGTAGGCTCTTTTTTTTTAAGACTTATTTCCACACCTTCTTGCTTACTAGTCAATGGGTTGGGTTTTCACCTCATACAACAAGCTGGTTAAGATGGATTTAGATCAGGGGTGTCCAAAGTCCATCCCGGGGCCCTCTCCATATATTATACTGGCCCACCACATATTCTAATTATACAATTCAAGACCCTATAAAGTGAATACAAAGATTTGTTCTAAACAAATTATACGTTTGAAGATAATTGCTGAAAACATGCTCAAAGACTGATAACTAAGTAGTACTTTATTGTGGCGATATAGTGTTTCACTGTTTTTCACCATCTCAGTTTTCATACTTACTAGTTATTATAATTAGCCTGTTAGCTTACAAGCTAGCTTGTGGCAAGCGCCTCTCATCGCTGCATAGAAATTACCCGATGGGATATATTCCAGTCAACAGAGACCTTGAGCGGATATATTTTGACGGCTCAAACATGTAGGGGTGTGTAGCCATAAACAAGATACTGCACACAGTAGCATCCATTTTCCTGTGGGGCGTGGCTTCAGTGCGTTCAGTGGACATGTCCACAGAGAGCGGAGAAAATGGCTTGATTTTTCATGCTTTTGATCCTTTATATAATTAGCAATTGTTTTCAATTCTGCAAATTTGGCAGGGTTGTTAACGACATTCTTGTTTGTGGTGTGTGACGTTTGGTTGTTTAGTTTTGTTTTGTTATCCACGTTTTTGGTTTATTCAAGTCACTTTGTTATCTTAAGCCTGGTACACACATAATGACATGATTTTCCAAATATTGATAGATGTTTCCAAATATTTAGATTTTTTTTTTTTTTGTGTGTCGTCTGTTACAGACCCCACACATGAAGATAAAAAAAAGTCAGGCTCGTAAGAGTTTGGGTAGTTGTGTGGTGTGCTCCAATAATCGCAACACAGGACATACACCACACTCATTGTGTTCCACCATCGATCCCAAATCTAGTCCAACAAGACTGAAATCTCGTATGATCAAAAGTGATCTAACAAAAACGAAGAAGAAGAAGAAGAAACATAGCAATGCAACGTCAAAGAAGACACATGAGAAGAGGAAATGATGGTGGTCTTATCTTATTGGCTAATCTTGTAAAATGTAAGATAGTCTGGCATTCATCGTCATTGCTGGGAAGGGGCAAAATAAATAACCCGATTATCTTTGTGTATACTAGGCTTTCATTTAACTTGACTAAGCAGTTCAAGTCAAGTTTTTGGCAAGTTAAGTTTGGTCTCATTGACTGTAATTTAGCTTAGCAAAATCAAGTATGGTTCACATTTGTTTCCTCAAATAGTTTAGTTGAGCATATTTTAGTTGAGTTGAGTTTATTTAAGTCTGGTTTAGCGTGGTTTAAGTCAAGTTAACTTCAAGTTCAGTTTCAATTAAATAGAAGACAATTGGAATCAGGTCAGTGTTAGAAACAAAGCGTTGGTATGGCATGGCATGAGGGAGGAGTTGGGTTCGAGTCTGGCACCGCGAGTGCGAGCGCACACTAATGAATATCTAATGTGCGGCTGCACAGGAGCTCTTAATACCCCCCTAATTCCCCCCAGCTCCGAGTGTCCTGAGCCCGTTAATCACAACCCTTTAAACCTTTAATCTGCCGCACTCCAACGCGCCGACCTGCCAGCGCCCCACTGCACCACCCCGAAACCCGTAATCGGGCTCCTCCCCTCCCCTCCCTTCCCGACGCAGACACATGTGACATATTGAGCGCCTGCAGCCAGATTCTTCCCCATGAGCGGCATTCCAGAGCAGGCCGTCCCACGGGAACGTCAGTAGTGGGGGCCGGCTTGTTCATGCTTAAGTGTGCTGGGTCATGATGATTGGATTTATTCTCCGCTGCTACGTAAATTGGGGGGCAGAAAAGTACCCCCAATAATGAAAGGAAAATATTTCATAAATTTTGACTAAAATACAAAGCCATGGTGTGATTTTCTCGTTTGCTACCCAATGTTTTTATATGCGTGCAACATTGAAAATGTAACATAACAAGGCTTCATCTGACGTATTGTACATGGACAAAATAATGATTTTGGGAACGAAATTATGCACTGGGTGAACAAAAATAGTAAAGGGGTAGGCAAACATGTAAATATAGTACCAAAAAAGTGCGTTTTCACTATGATTTAGTAATGTTTTGTTTTTTACAAAAAGTGGGATTGGTAGAACACTGTCGCCATGTTCGGTAACTCGGAAAAACATATTTATATATGAAATATGATTGCATATTATGGAATTTTTGTAACAGCCATTTGTTTTCTGTGTAGTCTAGTTGTTGGAAAAAATACAGTATAGTCTTTAATTTATTGTCTGAGTTCATACTATTTTTGTGCTGTTTGCATCACAAAACATATTGTATGATTTCCTACTATTTGTTTTTTTGCAATATGCATCCCAGACCAAAATGAGATGTCATAAAATATTGTTTTAAAATCTATGGTAGGTTTCTGTCTAGTCTACTTATGGACAAATTATAGTCTTTAATTTATCGTATGACCTCCTACTATAACGAGCATGTCAATGTAACTCTGCAGAGCACATCCTCGCGTGGATTTTGTCGTATTTAGTGGGAAAAAAATCACTTTAAATGACTAATTGGGAGAAAACGTTCACAATGTTCGGTTACTGGGAAAAGCTTCATTTCTGTGCATACACTTTCATATCTGTCATATTTGTGCGAAAATACAACACTTTTGTAACTACCGTAGGTCTTTTTTTTTTGTTTTTTTTTGTCTGTAGTGTAGATTAGGGAGAAATAATCCAGTAATTTTCTAGTTATGGCCAAAATATTGTCCTTAATTTATTAGTACTTTTGTACTACTTTCTTTCAATTTGCATTTCAAACCACAGAGATTTGTCCAAAGACAATATTTTGAGTGAAAATCACCATTCAAATATTAAATACAGATATATGAATATATTGGAAATTAACACATTAAATATCAACATGAAAAACCCGTTCACTTGAACTTTTTGTTGTTGTTGCTATGTGAATGTTTTTTTTCTATAATTTAAACACAACATTGTATCACTTTCAGCACAATCTTTAACCAAGATGAAATTGTTTTCCATTTGTTTTCCAATTGTTTGTTTCCTTTTTGTTTTTTTGTTACACTAGAATGGAGAATTTGCATGTGTCAATTGTAACACTGCATGCGTGCGCCTTTTCTACCCATATCTTTCTTTTTATCCTCTATTTTTCTGTCTTTGTCCTCTCCTGGCTTTTATTTCTTCTTCTTTTTCTTCCTCCCCTTCTGCCTGCTGGTGAATATTTCATTGGCAGTGTGGGGCTGGTACATTAACCAGCGATGCCAGTCGAGCTCGCTGCTTGTGGCTGTATAAAAATAAACACACTCTAGTTGTAATGAACAGATGTCACAGAATTTAAACATCCCCCCTCTACCACTCCAGCCCCCATCACCACCACCACCCTTCATCACACACACACTTGAACCTCCTCTCCTGTCTCTCCTCCTCATCATCCTCGCTCACGCGTAAGGAAGGGCGCACACGCATGCAGGTTCAAGGCTGGAATAAAATACCGTGGAACCACTGCAGTAAAGTCCGACAATTTTTCCACGTAGGAAATAATGGAAAATCATATTGAATCTACTCCATTAATCTGTGGCTAATGTAAAACTGTTCACTGTACAGGCTAAGGATGAAATTTTTTTTTTTTTTTTTACACTGCAGTATACTGTACTGTATACTGTGTCGGAATTTAGCATTGTGCGCTTTCATTGTAGTACCACGTTGTACCACAGCGTGCAGGGGCAGCACTGCTCTATTGGATGTAGATGCAGCATAATTAATAGCAAAGAAGGTCCCCGACTACTGTGAGCTCCAGTTATCGTAGTTGCTCTTGCGCCACTTTGTGTTGCTCCTGTGTGTTGCTCCTGTGTGTGTGTTAAAGTAGCACTTATTTGAAGGTTTATGATTACCATAAACATCTATGCTAATTTATGTTAGCTGGTCTATGATGTTACACATTATATGTTAGCATTAACGTAGAAGATTGTTTTTGAACAAAGTTTCAGTGGTCCCTTGAGATGAATTTGTTCCATGACCACATTCGGAACTCAAAACAGTTCTCAAATCATCTCTATTGAAATAAATGGAAATGCCTTTAATCTGTTCCATTTGTTCTGTTCATTTATCTAATATTTTAGTATTTACAATCAATAATTTAACTAATTATTTGGGATAATTACTAAAAAAGGAGTCAATATATTATAATTAGTTTTTAGGGAAAAAATATGAATGTAACAAATATTACAGGACTCTTGATGATGTCAATAATCTGTCTGGTTTAAAGAAGTACTTTTAACTAAATAATTACTTTGCCCACCCTTTGCTTCCAATGCTCACGTCACTAAAATCTCGAGCAATGTCACCCATTTTTTTGTTATAATTTATAACACTGCCATCATTTTTGTACGACTGACTTTCATGACATCCCACAATCCTCCTTGCTACCAGCAGTGCCCATTTTGATGCCACACGTGTCTACATAAATGCGTGTGTCCATCCATCGCCCTTGTCACCAACCCGCTCTTTTTTTTTTTTTTCCTTTTTCTTTTTTCCACACCGCCATTGAGTGTGTGCCAGCGTGGTGTGTTTGCTGGCTGACAGCAGCCAAGGAGAGACCATTGTTCTCCTCGTACCCGGAGACCCTCCCCTGCCAAGTCTGAGATGAGAGGCGCTCTCCAGTGCTAACTCCCTCGCAGTCGGGCATCACACAGCAAAACACAAACACACACACACACACACACAAACATGCGCACCAGGTGGGAGGGTGATAGCACGATAAAACTTGGTCAAATACATAGAGAGAGGTCTTCTTGGTACTCACGCTGTAAAAAAAAAATAATAATAATAATAAGTTGTCTCACAAGAGGCCTGAAAGTATTTGTTAAATTGGGAAACCATGCAGGGATACAGCTATTTTTATTGTTATGTGTCAATATTATTAATCTTAATTGTCAGAAAATTGTGTCAAAATAGTCCATGTGGTTCACAGCATAATGTTTTATAGTGTCTGGCCATCCCAAACAATTTGATCCAATCAATAAGTGCTGCTCGAATCAGGAAGTAATGGTTGGACCAGGAAGTGATGGATGAAGCAGGAAGTGATGGTCAGAGTAAGGATTAATGGACAAAGCAAGATGATGGTTTTTAAAATTAAACAGTTTCTCATTTACAGTGCTGACAAGACTGCAGACAGCAGGGCAAAATACAATCAAGTACAAATAAATATAATAAAAACAAATGCGTAACAAACTACAATGCAATTGTTACCTGTTTACACCTGTTTACCTGTTACATAATACATTCCAGTACATTACAGCATATGTTGAATAAAAGGTTCATAAGAGGCTAAAAACAAGCGCAATGATCATGTACAACATCCCTCACTAACGTTTTAAACGATGATATTGGGATGAATGAGCAGGAAGTGATGAACAAGCCAGGCTAACCGACGTGCCTACGTAGCGGCCATGTTGGTGGGGGCAGTGTTCCCATCCAAGGTGATGCATAGGCATTGAAATTCATTCAGAATTTGCTCATCTCCAGATTTTCACCAGGTTTACGTTTTATCATTATTACATATTATATTTTGTAGGGGTGAAAGGTTATTCCCTTCCCTTGTTGTGAATATACTGCGTGGTTTGCAACCGTATGCAGCATAATGTGCAGCGGAGACCGCAGGTGACCTATGACCCTTGCAGTCATGAAGTGGGGAGAAGTGTGTGTGAGTTGGGGGGGGATAGGATTTGTGTGGAGGGTTGCACGGGGGTGATCAGTGGGGTATGCTCAATGCCATGTGACAGGTCCAGCTGGGAGGGTGCCCCCACCCCCTCGGTCCCCTAGCGCAGCAAACTGGTCAATATGGAGGCCAATTACTGCTGCCCATGTGACCATGAGGGCATCATCCAAGCCTATCGTTACACTCACACACGCCATCTGCGCAGACCAGCAACCAAAGCCCCCCTGCGCCCAGCTCTCTCATGCAGTTGTGTCCCCGCACACGCGCCGACTTAACCTCCTAAACCAAGGCCAGGCACGCCCCCCACAACATTGACCCCCCACCCCACGTCACACTCACATGCCGTGAGGATGATGATGAGCAAGGTGCTTGTTTAAGCGAGGATCACGAAGAAGAAAAAGACAATTCTTTCTCCTCATGAATCTGCCAGATGTTGCCCCCCTCCTGACATTCCTGGACACCCGCCAAAAAGACCCCCTTCACCCCCTCCTCTTCCGGGGTCTCTCCCTCGAGCAGGACCTACAGCGCTTCGTCTTCTTCTTCACTTATGTGTGCAAACAAGCAGATGTTGTGGAATTTCATCATCATCAGTTTGCCCACTTTTTTTTGTTTTTACAATTGCATTTTTTTCACGTTTTTTGTGGGTGATTTTATTTTGTATCCCTAACAAATTGCCAATTTGCACATGTCCAGTGGTGCCTTAAGAAACACCAAGATGTTAAATGGCACAAAATTTCATACCCAAGGTCCCAGATTAGCCCAATGAGTCTCAAGACTTCTGAAATATGAATAGAATAAGAACATTTTTTAAAAATGCTTATTTGTAGTTGTAAATGTGTACAAAGATGCACAAGCAGAACAGATTTGGATGCAGCAGAAATACAAATGCCAGAGGCTTGAATTCCAGATAATATTTACTGATGTTGGTGCTAAAGAACACTGTTCGAGTTTAATAGTCTAACAGCTTCCGGAAAATAGCTGTTCCTCAGCCAGGTGGTCCTGCACCGGATGCTCCGTAGCCTCCGGCTTGATGGGAGCGGATGGAAGAGAGGGTGTGCGGGGTTTGTTGCCACGCCCAGTTGAATGTTTCTGTCAAACTCGGCAAAACACAAAGAGAATTATACACTTTGTATATTTCAAACAACCTATAGCTTAGCCTTTCATTTAGCTAGTTTGATGCTAACGCAAAAAAACATCTACGTTGCGGTGCTATAACCTTTTAAGCAAAGGATGGAACAGTGAAGCAACACGTAGACAAACAATATAAAAATACTAACTGTCATATATTCTTTATCCTATGTGTAGATTGACTAATATTAGTGCCGTACTGATGAGCTGAGGGGTGAGACGGCTCAAAAAAACACGATAAAGGTGTGTCTTTCATGTACTGCCCTCAGGTGGCCAATGCAGGCACACCAGAAAGAGCAGCACAATGGCCATTCAATTGATGCAGTGTCTATTTTTTGTCATTAACTTACACATTACAACTTTTTTTTTTTTTTTTTGGGGGGGGGGGGATAGACTGGACCATATTACTGGCATTTCCATTCCTTTAAGGGGGAAAGGGATGATTTGAGAACGAACGTGTTCATGGAACGAATTCAACTTGTAGGCACCACTGCATTTTGATTTTAAGTGTATTTACATCCTTAAAATGAAACTTGATGTTTTTACAAGAATATTACAGAGAAATACGCACACACACACACACACATTATTGTATGTATTTATTTAATAATTATTGGGTCTTCTGGTGGCTAATTGGACTTCACACCATTGTACTTGTGACATTTTGCTCATGGCCGTGTCGGGGACACACACGCACACACACGCACACACGCACGCACACACTTTCAAGTTTGAGTGAGAAAAAGAGTGGGCCGGCCGCACGGTACATGATAATTTAAACAGCGAGATCACTCACACACGCACACAGTGTCACTGCAAGTTTAAGCAAGACTTTTTTCACACACACACACACACACACACACAAAATGCAGAAAAATAAAAATGGGAAAAATACTTGAGGTGGAAACAAAGTAGACGAAGTAGAAATAATTAATTGTGCCGAATGAAAATTGAGCAATTTATAAATACTGCATGTGAGTTTTCTGTGAGATAATGAAAGGAGGCTGAATTAGAAAAACGCAAACAAACAACAACAACAAAACAGCAAGTAGACATGGATGATGGACGCCCCTCTCAGCACTCCCACTTTGGCCCGGCGAACCGCACATTAAGATACTTGGCTCAGTGTACCGCCTAGATCTCTCTCTCTCTCTCTCTCTCTCTCTCTCTCTCTCTCTCTCTCTCTCTCTCTCTCTCTCTCTCTCTCTCTCTCTCACACACACACACACACACGCACACACACACACGCTGGACTGTGGAGGCTGCACCTCTCCGCACAAATACGGCGTGGACGCGCACAGAGCAGGAATAAATGAACTTGAACTCCAAAATTAGACTTTTCTTGACTTTATTAAAACAAACAAAAACTATATTTGATTCATATCCACCCCACCCCCCAATTTGACAGCGGCCAGGAAAAGGCTGCGTTGAAGTATGTGATGCCTCACAGCTGATCAACCCCAAAAAAGGTAGTCATCAATAGAAACTGTTATAACTATATTGCTTTAACATTCATATAAATATAAATGCTTTTTTTTTTTAATGGGGGGAGGCCTTGTATTATGATGAAATTTTCCGGGGATCAAATTAAATGTTTGAAGGCAATAATGACCAAAAACGGACTAAAAATACATAAATTAAAACTAAAAATAGAGAATTTTGACGGTTTTATCGAATAATACCTCAAATCGGAGCTATTTGTAGAACTGTCAAAGGTGAAAATGTTGCGTTCAAGGGACCGCAGCGGGCCTTTAAAAGGCCGTGATCACTATGCAACGGGCATCGTTGTTTTTTTTTTTTTTTTTTTTTTTTTTTTAAATTGAGGGGTGCGGTGGGTGACATATGGGTCCTGGGCCACCTTGGACCCAGTCGAAGTGGAAGCGGATGACACACCCCGGTGTGTATTTTATATTAATTTTCTTATCTTATTCCTTCTATTGGAACTAAATTCAAATTCACAACTAAAGTTATATTTGGGAAACGCGACGACGCTGGTTCGTTTTAATGATTTAAGCTTCTCATTTGTTATTGTTGAAATAGAATCATACCATAAAGGGGTGGGGGTTGGGGGGGGGGGAAGTCGGCGTACACAAAATGGCGGAAATGTGCAAATGCATTCGCTCTAACGGCATAATCTTAAAACGTATTTATTGTGTAAATGCATTTCCAAACTAAATTGTTCCTGTGAGAAATATCCGGGCGTTTTCCAAATGACCGAGTTGACCTTGAACGCCACACTGACCACTGATTGTGATCCTCGTTATAAACCGTTCACAATATGTTTGACGTGAAATAGGACGCACGTGACGCACGCACTCTCCGTTTTTAAACGACTCTTTTGTCAAATATGAAGATATTTGGCACACGTGACGCTCTCATTCACGTTTGGCGCCAAATTACCTCACGCAGGGAGGAGGGATGCTCTAATTATCAATCTGATTCAAATAAATGAAGGGAAATATATTATGAGTGAGAAATAATGGAAATCAAGTTGCACAGTTTCATCGTTTATTGTCACTTTATTGTCATTTTTTTCTCTTATACGACACAGTTTGGTTGAATACAAAGTTGAAAGACTGGATGGGAAAATGAATAAATAAGCACACGGGGGATCCCTTCGTGTCCATTGACTATTCACATTGATTACAGGGGGGAAAACACAATAATAAATAGACGTGCAGCAGCAGCAATAGTAGATAATTCAATGAATTAAAATGGGGGGGAGGGGGGGGGGTGTAATGGGTCAGTTAAAGGAGGACAGAATAAATAGGAAAAATGATTTTTTTTTTTAAGTGTCTGCTTTTGCATAGATGCCAAACGACAGATTTCAGAGAAGAAAAGGAATACAGCCCCTAATTCTGCTCGATAATTCAAATAAGTAGAAATATAAGGAAAATGAATGAAAAATCACACAGAACCTCTGAAAATGTTCATATAGTGTACATTTTTACTCTGACTCTCCAGTGGTGAAGCGCTAAATAAACAAGATAAGTCACCAACACAAATTCATTGTACATCTATTTTTTTAATTAAATGAAAATAAAAGTAGAAGTGCTTTTTATTTGCCCTAAATGTATATTTTGTCATAGTGTATCGTTTGCTTGCTCGATTGGCACCAACTGGAGACAAATCCCTTGTGTGTTATTAACATACTTAATTGGCCAATGAAGATATTTGATTAATTGACAAGTAATCGATTATGAAATTAATTGATGAAAATTATTTTGATAATTGAGTAATCATTTAGAGACACCAACTTAATATTGTCCAAATCTTCTAACTTTTATTTCAATTCGCTCAACAGTAAATATTCTCTTTTTATTCTTATATTTCCGTAGTCCTCCATGAAAGCAGACTGATTATCTTTGTTTTTAATCAAAATAAGACATTTGCAAACATCTGCTTTTACTTTGGAAAACAATGATCAATATATATATATAATTGTTATTTTTATTTATTTATTTAATTAATTTTTTACAAACCAAATCACTAATTGAATAATCAATCAATCAAATTTTGTTGGTGTATTTTCTCCAATGCCAATTTGAAATGTACTGTTTTTCAGTAAACGGATGGAAATTTAAAAAAATAATCGTACCCTCAAATAATCGAAAAAATAATCGAAGATTAGTCGATTTGTAAAAAAAGCCCTGAATAAAAGTTGAAAATCCAAATCTCTCTGTGCAGGGCGCTGGCGCAGAATGTTTTCATGTGCCTCGGCTCTCGTTTCCCCGCCGATTGCAAACAATAAGAACTCAAAAAGTGAAAGAAATGAAAAGTAAGTAAGATTGTGGCCAGCAAGGCGGCGGCGCCCCTTCTTGTTTCAGTTGTGGAAAAATGCGTTGAGTTCCTCGTAGGCGGGTGCGCGCTCGTGGTGCAAGTGCACGTCATGGTAAGGCAGGACGTTTTCCGAGTGAATGCCGCCGCGGGTCCCCGAGGAGCCGAACACCAGGTTGTGGGCCCCGCCGCCGGGCCTGGAGCCGGGCAGCCCCGAGTAGTGCATAGAGTAGTGGTACGCCTTGTCGTGGTCTGGCGACGCCGCGCCTTGGTGCTTGAGGGCAAAGTTCCCGTTGACGCACAGCGGCGGGCTGAGGGGCCCCTCGTACTCAGGGCTGTTGTACTCCGGGGAGCCGCCGCCGCCGTAAGCCGAGTCGTACGTGGCGCAGTAGCCGTGCGAGCCCAGCGGGTGCGAGTTCGAGCCCTGGCGGCAGTGCGGGCTGGACAGCCGAGCGCTCTGGTACGGGTACGAGTGCATGGCGAGGGAGCCCGAGCCGTAGCGCGCCCCCTCGGGACACTGCGTCTCCGTCAGGAAGTTGCGCGAGTTGAGCTGCAGGCAGCCGGCCACCAAGTTGGTGGTGGGCTGCGAGAGACCCTTGCACAGGGTCTGCACGTAGGACACCAGGTCCGGGCGCTTCCCCGAGCGCAGGATCTCTGACAGGGCCCAGATGTAGTTCTTGGCCAGGCGCAGCGTCTCGATTTTGGAGAGTTTCTGCGTCTTGGAGTAGCAGGGCACCACCTTGCGCAGGTTGTCCAGCGCCGAGTTCAGGTCGTGCATGCGGGTGCGCTCGCGGGCGTTGGCCTTCATGCGTCGCATCTTGGAGCGCTCGATGCGGGCCTGCGTCATCTTGCGCTTCTTGGGGCCCCGCTTCTTGGGGCGCTCGCCCTCCACGTCCTCGCCGTCGCAGTCGTCGTCCTCCGCGCCGTCGTCTTCGTCGTCGTCGTCGTCCTCGCCGGCGTGCTCCGAGTGCGTCCGGCTGCCGGCCCGCAGCTCGGAGGAGGCGTCCATGTTGTCCCGCGTGTCGCCGTCGTCGTCTTTCATCTTGTCGTCGTCGTCGTCGTCGCTGTCGTCTGCCCAGCCCGAATATTTCTGCACGTCTGGGAGCAGCGAGGGGTCATTGAAAAGCCTCGTCAACATTTTGCCTGTGGGAGGGAGGGGGGGAAAAAGGAACCTGAATTTACACGTCACCTTGAACGCATCAGACATTTTGTTAAAGGGGAACTAAACCCAGAATACGTACAGTATGTGGCAGCATTCGTCTACACATTATATTCTGATTCATATTGCGTTTGTAGAATAAGAATTCAACAGATAAATTCATCAATTTGCATCAATCTCAGGGGGCCGCCATGTTTGGCAATATCGCCCTCTACTGTTGACTGAAGTTAACGTCACAACTGCTCTTGCGTTGTGAACGTCATGGGGCCAAACCCGGAAAAGAGGTTAGTGGACTCCCCGTGCATGCTGCGATAACTAGCATAACTACGGGTTGCTGACATGATGGTTTGAACCTAAACTTGCCAAAATATTGTTTTTACTTGCCCTTTAATGATGCACATTTAAAATACAGTAATTTGTGCAATAGCAATTCACTATTTGTACATTTTGACCTTATCCGCTGACTCACCTATTCATGGTTTTGCGCTCTTTCTGAAATGCCACACAATATGGCGCCAAAGACCTGTCTAAATAGGAAATCACTGTCGTACACTTGGTTCACGGAAGTATGTTCAAGCAGTACATCCAGACTGAGAGACAATCTTTGTATGTCGGGGAGGAGCTACGTTTTGCCTGGGTTGTTACAGAGTTTTTGCCGCATGTATGCGTGCATTTAGGGTGCTTTTTGTTTTATGTTTTTTCTAAATCAATAATCTGTAAGCCATTTATGATTTAAACTATTAATATACACAATTTTGTTTTTTTTAGGAGGGGTGTTAATTACTTGTGGTTTTGTGGGGGGGAGGTTACAAAAAAAATAATAAATGTACTCACTCTTTGACTGCCCATTACTCTTTTTCTGTTTTTAAGCGCAGATAACCCAAAATAATGGCAAATGTACAGTTAACTTATGAAGAAAGAAAACATTAAATGAAAAGATGAAGAACAGAAGACAATGTAGAAGAGCCTTTCACATGGATCCGCCAATGCGACACGCCAATTTGCTCTCATGGTGATAGTGTAAGTTTGAAGCCGATGGAACTGGAGTTCAAGACATCCGTGAGCAACGTTCCGGAACATCTCCGAAATCCGCCAGGCCCACAAGAGAAGAGCAATTGGTGGCAAGAACTCCATACGACAATTGGGTGGTGAGATGATGAAACCGGTTGGAACATTTACCAAATTGCAGGAAAGAGTCGACGACTTGGGGGAGAAGACTCTTTTCTTTTAAGCCATTACATTCAATTCACTATAGACTGTCAAAGTATATGAATTATGGCCAGTAAATGAGTGAGTAATTTTTTTGGAGGACACACATTTAACCTTAAAGACTCTCTTGGCATGCTTCACGTTTTAGGAAATTCTAAGTATTATATAAATATGTATTTCTTTTCTTATCACAATGTCCTCTGGCAGGGGTGGGGGCACACGCCAGGTCCCATGAGGGGGGTGATAAAGGGAGGATGGGGTGGGGGCATCCACTCCTGGCTGCATTCCAACACTATTCATCCCCGACACATCTTGTCACAGGACGACAGAAGGCTTTTCTCCCCAATTTTTTCCCCCGACTCTAATTGGATGTACTGCCTTCTGTAAAGTCACGCTAAATATTACATTTATGCTGCAATATTACATTATTGAATACAAATAGATAAGAAAACAAAAAGCAAGCGTCATGTAATAATCATGTCCATTTTTTTTAAGCCTACTCTTGTTTCTTTGGTACACGTTTTGTGACTGTCGAACAATCCCAGGTGTAAAATCAATGGGTTTCATAGAACATTTTAGGTTTTTTTAAAATAATTGTGACATTATTGGCAACAAAAACATATCAGTGAGACACTGTTACACATTTTAATGCCCCTTTAACATACAAAGCAAATTGAAATATATAATAAATGGAAAAGATCAAGTCCATCCTGTTTTTACATTTTTAAATTTGAAAAGAATTGGCCCCAACATAGCAGAAAATGCTAAAAATAAACGTTAAAATTGAGCAGTTTAACCTTTACCACTTAATTAATTGACAAAAAATATATATTTTCCTTTTCGGCAATAATGTTGGACGGTCAAATACCTTATGGTAATTATCCCTAGATGTGTGTGTGTGTGTGTGTGTGTGTGTGTGTTTGTGTCTGCGCGCGCGCGCACGCTAGGGGCAAAATCTACTTTTTAAACCCACACACTCGCGTCTTCTTTCGTCGCAGCAATTAGAAGCGAAAACAATTAACAGGCCAAGCATGCAAAAACATGAAATTGATTTCGCACGTGCAATCCGCGATGCACGCATGCGTGCGCGTTTCCAGATGGACATACGTACTGTAGCTTGTAGGGCTTTTAGAGCTCGTTAAATATATAAAAGTGGGCCGTGGGCTGTAATTAAACGAAGAGACGTGTGTATTTAATTTTTAAGGGGGGCGTGAGTGTGATGCAAAGAATTTTTTTTGCAGAAAAAAAAAGAAAATCCGTCATTTTAGAAGCAAAACATGCGTTGCCATGCACGTTGATTAGATTTGCTGACGGTAGAGAAAAAGTGGCTTAATTTGCTTGCAGTGGCAGATTTAGACAGCATCCGGACGAACGAAAACGCGCCGCACGCTGATTTGTGCCACCCAGAATTTTGAATTTTATGAAGTATATAATTAACGACGTTGAAAAGGGTCGATTGTACGAACACAACACGCGCTGGGCGTTGATTCCTGCCAATTCAGCACCAAAACAATCCGCAATTTTACAAGCCAAATATTGCTTACCCATCGACACGAATTCGATTCGATGACGTTACAGAAAAGTGCAGCTTCGGATTGTATCCATTCCCGCAAAACGCGCGCTGCACGCACCTTGGGTCCTTCCAATTATCCCCCAAAAGGTGCGTTCGTGAGCATCCGTAAATCGCATGTTTATCTTATCTCCGCGTTCGCTTGCAAACTCACCTGCGCTCGAGCTCTTCTCGTGGGATGGGAGGGGGGTTCCAGGAGCCAAGGAAAAAAAGGGGGGTGTCCTTTTTTTTTTTTTTTTTTTTTTCCTCTCTCTCCTCTCCCCCTCAGACCACCATCTTTAGGGACCGACGCGCCATCGTCGCTCCGTGTCGGCGTGCAGGTGCGTACGACGCGCGGGCTCTTCCTTCACTGGGCGCCTCTCCCCCTCCGCCCCTTCTGCGAGATAGGGTGAGCACGAAAAAAAGAGAGAGAGAGGTTACATCCCAGCTATAAGGCTGCGATGCCAGCGCCCATATGGCTTCACGTCACCGGCAAGAGCCATCACATGAGGGGCCGCTGATTGACATGCGCCCGCATTCGGAGGGATCTGGCCTCCCTGGAGGGGTGGAGCGAGAGGGATGGAGAGAGATAGATGGAGAGCTATAGCGAGGGAGGAGGAGGTGGAGGAGGGCTTCGCCATCTGTCGCCACACTAGTGCGCACAAAGGCAGCAAAAAATAAAGAAAGAAAGAAAAAAAGACAAAACAACAGACAAGCAAATAAAATGGTGGTACACAAAAAGAAATTGTTGGATCCAAACCTTCTTAAAATAATATTTCAAAAAATACATTCTTATAATAGGAGTCGTGTTTATTATTATAAATAGTGTGCATTGCATGGCTAACTGCATTAAACAGATCACCCGCTATTAAATCATATTAACACAAGCGATTAATCAGTTTAGCGTCCACATAAGACTGTAGGCGGCTTATCCTACAATTACATCAATTAAGTGGAGAAGGTGCAGCTTGCATGCCTGCCACACTGCGGCTACTGGTGGGGGTGGGGGTGGTTGGGTGGGGGGGGGGGGGGGGGGGGCAGTAGCAGAGCATTAAGGCCGCCCTAGCAGAAGGCATATTGTTTATTTATTTACCTAATTGGATCCAGTGATGCTATGCCGACCACCGAGGCCTCAGTCGGGCGTTTTGTTCCGATGACCCACTTGACAAAAAAAGCGGTGGGCGGCGGGGGCGGGCAAAAATGTTGGGACAAGCGACCTTACTTCGTAGTAAACACTAGAGCCCAACCGATATGGATTTTTTTGATGCCGATACCGAAATTCGTCAGAATAAAATTTCGATAACCGATTACTCGGCCCATTCATTTAAATATAACAAATATATAATGAATAAAATTACTTCTTTTTTGCTCCCTTAACAAAACAAGTGTGAATTACAGGCAGAGCATTTGACTGTCTTACAATACTTGGTCCTTTACAATTTGTTAACATTACTACAAAGAGAAAAATTGGCCAATTTTTTTTTTTTTTTTTTTTTTTTAATGTCATATTTGTCTTATGTTGTCATGTGTTAATGTGTCAAAATCAGCCAAAACATATCTTTTGAAAAGGGCTAATATTGGCCGATTAAATCAGCCTGGCCAGAGTAAAAAAGATTCGGAGTGAGTCATTCCTCCATTTTGCGCTCTTCTGGTAAAGAGTTTATTTTTTGGGGGGGGGGTGGGGCTCCCCGGAACATAAACGCAGATGTGCTCAACATTGTGGAGCGACTGTGTAATTGACGTCACCACATAATGTAATATCACATTTAATACTGTGCAGGGGGTCCACACTTTGTCACCTGAGTGACTTTGACGTTACTGCTGTTTTGGTGAGCGAACACTTTTATTCATCTGAGCGACTCAGTAGGTTTTGCTGTTTGGGTTAGCAACACAAACATTGCTCGGTGACGACAACTCCACTTGAGCGCGTATTGCCGTTAACAACACGGTCTTCACGTAATGCAAGAGCATTTCTAATACTATGTGGGGAAGTCATTTACAACATTCTCCAAGACTCCACACTTAAGACTCGGGTGGTGCTGCTGTTTTGCTTTGCAACGCAGACAATATTGTGGAAAGGCCACAAGTCTACTCTAACTCTAAGTGCCATGAAGGATGCTGTAGCCACGTAATGTAAGATTGTCTTTAATTCTCGTTTAAAATATGTAAAACTCCACGCGTTTGTGGATCTGAGAGGCTTGATAGGTGCTGCTGTTTTAGTTAGCAACGCACAAAACATTGGCCACACAACAGCAGCGGCCCGTGAGTCTCAGGGCCTAAGACTCTACAAACAAAACTTGCTAGGTGCTGCTGGTTTTGGTTGTCGCAAGGGCTGAAGATGACAACACGAGACGCAGGTGTGCCAACAATGAAGAAAGAGGGGGAAGTCTCCATGTGAGGTTGGGAGAGTGGGGGTGGCGGGGCGGGGGGGGGGGGGGGGGGGGGGGGGGGTTGGCACGACTGCTTCTTGCAGATCTGCTTTTTCTCCGTCCCTGCACTGAGATCTCTATTTAGTTCACATTAGTGCAGTTAATGCGGGAGAAATGAGCTCCATGAGCGACGCGTCCAATTTGGCTGGCGGAGAGTGTCGCCACGCCGAGGGAGGCGGTGACGTGGCGGCGATACGAGCTTGTCGCCTCCTAGTCCGGGTCGCTCGTGTGTGTGTGTGTGTGTGTGTGTGTGTAAGCAGAGGGATTTTTTGTGATGATGCTTGTACAATAATGTGTTCAGCCCTAATGGGATGCAGGGATGTTAACCTGGAAGCACACCAGTTTACGTGCGCGTGTGTTTGTATTCATGACATTTTGGGGACATAGATCTGTTTCCACAATCACTTATGCCGACCTTTTGCGGTGTGGAGACCAAAAAAGCTGGGGGGACTTCTTGCAGTATGGGACACCATACCGGAACCAAGTGTGCATGAGGAAACACTTGTACCATTTCAAAGATGCGATTCATAACAGGTGTAATGTGTACAGTCCCCTCCAAAAGTATTGCAACGGCAAGGTCAATGCCTTTTTTGTTGTATACTGAAGACATTTAGGTTTCAGATAAAAACAAAATAAATGCGACAAAGGTTCACTATTCCGGCTTTTATTTCATGGTATTTACATGTACATGTGTTAAACAACTCAGGACAGAGCACCTTTTGTTTGAACCCACCCACTTTACAAGTGAGCTTGCCATACTTTTGATCTGAAACTCAAATGTCTTCAGTATACAACAAAAACAAAGGAATTGACCTTGCCAATCCAAAACATTTGGAGGGGACTATATGCTCGCAAAGGCGACACACACATTTTTGAAAGAATAAACAGTGACACACAAGGTAAGCACCCATCATTGGAACATATACAGTGGGTACAGAAAGTATTCAGACCCTCTTAAAATGTTCACTCCATTTTATATTGCAGCCATTTGCTAAAATCATTTAAATTCATTTCCCCCACATTAACGTACACACAGCACGCCATATTGGCAAAAAAAAAACAAACGTAATTGTTGAACTTTTTGCAGATTTATTAAAAAAAGAAAAACTGAAATATCACGTAACCATAAGTATTCAGACCCTGTGCTCAGTATTTAGTTGAAGCATCCTTTTGAGCTAATACATCCATGAGTCTTTTTGGGAATGATGAGTTTCTCACACCTTGATTTGGGGATCATCTGCCATTCCTCCTTGCAGATCCTCTCCAGTTCTGTCGGGTTGGATGGTGAATGTTGATGGGCAGCCATTTTCAGGTCTTTCCAGAGATACTCAATTGGGTTTAAGTAAGGGATCTGGCTGGGCCATTCAAAAACATGGAGTTGTTCTGAAGCCACTCCTTCGGTATTTTAGCTGTGTGCTTAGAGTCATTGTCTTTTTTGAAGGTGAACCTTTGGCCCAGTCTGAGGTTCTGAGCTCTCTGGAGAAGGTTTTCGTCCAGGATATCCCTGTACTTGGCCGCATTCGTCTTTTCTTCGATTGCAACCAGTCTCCCTGTCCCTGCACCTGAAAAACACCCCCACAGCATGATGCTGCCACCACCATGCTTCACTGTTGGGACTGTATTGGACAGGTGATGAGCAGTGCCTCGTTTTCTCCACACATACCGCTTAGAATTAAGGCCCAAAAGTTCTATCTTGGTCTCATTAGACCAGAGAATCTTATTTCTCACCAACTTGGAGTCCTTCAGGTGTTTTTTAGCAAACTCCATGCGGACGTTCTTGTGTCTTGCACTGAGGAGAGGCTTCCATCGGGCCACTCTGCCATAAAGCAGTGACGGTTGACTTTATAGAACTTTCTCCCATCTCCTGACTGCATCTCTGGAGCTCAGCCACAGTGATCTTTGGGTTCTTCTTTACCGCTCTCACCAAGGCTCTTCTCCCCCGATTGCTCAGTTTGGCCGGACGGCCAGCTCTAGGAAGGGTTCTGATCGTCCCAAACGTCTTCCATTTCAGGATTATGGAGGCCACTGTGCTCTTAGGAACCTTAAGTGCAGCAGAATTGTTTTTTTAACCCTGGTCATATCTGTGCCTTGCCACAATTCTGTCTCTAAGCTCTTCAGGCAGTTCCTTTTGACCTCATGATCATGCAGTGTGTTTACTGTCAAGGCCTTGTTACAAAAAAAAAAAAAAGAAGAAAAGGTCCTGTGGCGGCGTGCACGGTTGTGGGCTTAAACTGAGCGCAGTCCCCCAAAAGCCAAGACAGAACCAGGTTCAGTCAATGTGTAGAAGCAGTGCATAATGCCTTCCCACGTCAGGCAACTTTGGGGTGTCATCAGTGCCACAAATCCACAGAAGTACAAGGAGAAGCCAAAGCTGTGAAGTAGACAGTGAGGCAGGCCGGTTCATTATTAACAAGCCAGCAAACTTGAGCATGCCCTGGTTAAAGCAAGCAAGCGAGCACACTATTAAATAATAGTTACGTCTGTGCCAGCCAAGCGTTGCCAAGCCGAGGATTGGCAGGAGGACGTCCCGGACAACCTTCAAGTGACCTTGCCAAAATGGATGCTAAATGTCAACAGCTCCACTTTAGCCAACGCCTGGTTGCGGGCGAGCCAAACAAACTGTGGAGGCAGAGCTGAGAGGCCAGTGCTGAAATGCTAAATGCTAATAATGTGTGGAATAGCATTACATGTAGCCTTCTAGCATCGTCACGTAAGGAAGGCAACAATACAGAAATTGGGCTGATCCTTTGTCATCTAAGGACTGAATCCCAGGTGTATGATACTCTGTTATGATGCGTTCTTACTATTGTTACATTTTAGCAGTATTTGAGGATTGCTATTATATGTGTTATGTATTGTCCTGCAATGTAGTACTCAATTTGTTTTTTTTTAGTTTACGGTCTGAGGGAATCTTTGGTGAAGCGTTCCATTTAGATTGCATTCTATATATATATATCATAGTATTCTATGATATACTATGGTCCTCAAATCATGTTTTCTTTGGCATTTGGCCTCTGGGACATCTCTTAGCATCCGCACGCAATTTCCCACCATACTCTCAGTGACTTTGTTTTTGTACTTAGATCGGTCGCAAATGGGGAGGCCACCTGCTGTTACTTTTGCTAAGCTAATCCAAATGATAAAAAAAGAAATGAAAAATAAAATCATTTTTTATATATCTTCTTTTTCCGTTGCATGCCATCGAGTAGACAGTCCAAGTCATCAAACCACACCTTCTTAGTGTTCCTCCTCAATCCTCCATCAGACGTGCGAGGTGATGACCTGCACTTCTCTTGTCTTTCTGGACCTATTACTAACATACGCGCACACACACACACACACACACACACACACACTAGCCAGCATCCCGGACACCATCTGCACTCTCCTTTCTCCAACCCGCTAATTGCATATGCACAAATGCAAATGCCTATTAATTAATTACTCGACTAATTAGTGCAGTGGTATTTTAGAGCGATAAATCAAGTGGAGATGGGGCAGAGGACGTCTGGAGGAGGGTGGGTTTGAGGGGTGGGGGGTGTCAACGGCGGCGGTTTAGGAGGAAGAGCCGAGACGACGTGCGGCGTCGACAAAGAAGCGTAGGTCTGAAAGTCGAGGTGCGAAAGGTAGAGGCGGATTAAATTTAGGCTGCACGTGACCGCCCCCCTACACCGTGCTCTGCCAGCTGTGTCGCTTGCTGGCGGGCGGCCAAGCGGCGGGCACCTACTACGCCCACAAAAGGAGCTTGGATGCATATTTATATACAGTGGGTACGGCAAGAGACGCCTAAAATTTCAATTAAAATACCATCTTTATTCCCATGTAAATAAATTAAAACACAATAAACGTTCTCACCATAAAACTAATACAGTACAAATATTTCCCCATATGATATAATATAACGTGAATCAATTAGTTCCTAACGTCATAAAACCTTTATTAACTGTACAGACAATGTCACTCAAAAATATGTAGCCAGATAATATAACAATACTCACAGGATATATTCTCGATAGCGGAATTTTACCGTCAACATAAACATAAAACAAAGAGCATTACATGTGTATTAAAACAACCACATGGCTCAGCGTTAGGAAAGTCTGCCTAGCCTAAAGCTAACAAACAGTGCAAAACACCATTGCCATGCTAACGATTAGCATCGATAGTCACAGTTTTAGAAACTACGGTGATTTGAATACAAACAGTGGAGCAACACATGTAGACAGATAATATAACTACTCACAGGCATATGTTTATCCTCTACGAAAAATGACTAATGACAGCATTTTACTGAGTCGTAATAGAAGAAGAAGTATATTCTTCTTGGTTTAAGTCTGGGTGACGTTATACGAGGGCTGGGCGATTATGAAAAAAATAATAAATTAAAAAATAATAATTCTAATTCTTTATTTCATTACATTCTATTTCATTGTTGTGACCATGTTTCTATAAAGTACAATATTCTAGAGTGCATCGTTGTTTGCACAGGGTAGCTGATGTAATTGTATTGTTTTTCTTTTTTTTGATTTTTCAAATTGTGTAGCTTCTTGAATGATTCTGCAAGCCTTTGCTAAGATCCGTCAGTGTGCGTACGTGTGTGTAGGTGTGCCTGCCCCCCACCGTGAGCTCCGGACTGAAATATTCATTCTCGTTAGCTGGCCGGCAGACAACGAATTTCTTAATTGCAGCATCAGTAGGCTCCACCTCCTCCTCTTCTTCTCCTCCTCCTCCTCACTTGCTCGTTTTGGCTCAGCTGCAACAGAGGCAAACCTCGTCAAGCTGCAGACAGTGAGTTTTGTCGTCATCTTCATCCACCCGCCGTCTTCCCGGCGAAGTGATGCGAGCCATCCGTTTGGACGTTGAAGTCCACATCGTTCGGTCCGTGCGCCAGACAGACTTTTTCTCATCAGTTCCTTTGCCAAGCCCTACCATCTTGTGGGATTTTTTGCCTTTTAATTATAGTAAGAGAGGATTAATTATGGCAGTAGAAACAAGGGGAACATGCATTATTGATGCTATGAGTGAAGGGCTGGAGGGGGTAGAGGGTGCTAATTAAATCACTGCCCCATTGCCACGTGCGCCATATCTCCCACCTGCTACATCTCTGAGACCCCACCCTGGGCTTTTTTTTTTGTTTTTTTTTTGTTCTCCATTTCAAACAGGCATACACAAATACAAAATAAACACACTTATTTCTTTATAACCTAATAATCATCTCAGTTACTAGGCAACCACAACCAATCCTACCCAAAATATGCAACACGACTTCAAAGTAGCCACCTGTCAGTCAAAAAACGGGGAAAACATGTAGTATACTAGTACGTCGCCCTCTAGTGCAATTTATCTGCAACCGGCGCGCTACTGACGCTTCAAACAACCATAATTTTAAGTCTGGCCATCACTAACCCAGAAACCAATTAAAGTACAGTAGTTTGTAAACTGGTGACGAAGCCATTAATTACTATTTATATACTTATTACTTAACCCCAAGTTATCACACATTTAACGACATAGCAGGTTATTTTTCAGATGACGTTCCAGTACCAGTAGCTTGTAACAGCAGAAACTGTTCCGGCATGTGACATTTGCACCGGAAATGCTTAATGAGTTGCCGTGCACAAGGTCTATTCATCTACAGTGCTGCAGTTTGTAAATTGGTCTCAAAGAACTAATTGTATATTAAATACATTAATTTAGGCCGTAGACGCGCTTAAATATAAAACTGAATACTACAAATACGTAAATAATAGTATTTTTGATACATGATTTGGTGTCTCCCAAGGTAAAAGAAAATGGTGGCGGCAGGTTGAGGAAATATCAAGTTCACCTTTATTTTTCTTTGAATGGTTCACCTCACATTCTGCTAACGTGCTGTAGGTTTTATGTTACTGGTTAAAAAAAAAAACACACATTTTGTGTCAGAAAGCGGTGTAACTTCACTTTTAGCTTTAGTTCGCTAAAATGGCGACGTCACACGCATTGCCTGTCACGCTAATCAACGGGAAGACTCAATTTACGTAGACGTTGACGTCATCACGCAGGTACATAGCAAATTTGGGTTCATGTATCTTGTCAATAGCAAGTGAAGGTTGTGTGCGTGTGTGTGGGTGTGGTGTACCTAATGTCGTGGCCGGTGTGTGCCATCTTCCACCCAATGAGGTTGTAGTTACCCGACAGCCCACCAGGTGGCAATGCAACATCGTTTTCTGACCATATTAAGAGCTACAGTGCAGTGGTACCTTGACTTGAGTTTACCTGTTATTCGTTCTGTAACCAAGTTTGGAGGTTTGAATTGAAATACTATTAATACATTCCAGCCTCCCAAAAACGCCACATTTTTTTTACATGTAGACAACTCGCGCCGTTTTGTAGGAAAAAAAAAATATAATACTGAATGGGAAAAAAAAACTGTTTTCATAAAGTTTAATTAAACCACAAGTCATACACACTGTAGCTCGCTTGTAATTCTAATTTTGTCTCCCAACACAATAATATTTGACATAACGCTCCTTATCACAAGAATTGCTCAAAATACAGCTCCTGTTCTGTATCGCAATGTGCAGGTGTACCTAATGATGTCTGCGGTTATGGTCGTTGATACAAAAAAAGCATTATATCAGGAAGGCGAGGGCGCACAGTGAGGCTTTGTAAAAGCTAAAGCAGGTGTCCCATTGCTTTATTGCAGGGGGGGCACTAGCTGTCAATCAGCACCCCACTCTAGCTCCTACCCCATCACAATTATCCTTTTGCCTAAAAACAACCTGAGTGTCATCTGAAGATTGACAGACATCATTGGCACATGCCAAAATCACTGTTGACAAATCTACCACACTAACACATGTATGGGGTTCATGGGATAAAACCAGCGAGGAAGCCATTGCTGTCTATAAAAAACATTGTTGCTTGTTTGAAGTTTGTTAAAGAGCACATGGATATTCTGTGAACAGATGGAACCAAAGTTGAACAAAAATCAGCAAATCGGCAAATTCACGAGTTTCTATTAGCATTATTTCCTATGGGAAGAATCAGATTGTGTTAGGATCTTGGAGGCTTTCACAAAGTGTGTTTGTACAAAGTGACCCAGCAATCACCACAGAACTGCAAAGCAGATGGTACAGAGTCTCCTGGGAGTAAAACATATCGGGATTTGTCCCCAAAAAACAAAACCAAAAAACAAACAGAACCTGTCATCTGAATTAAGAATTGGGGGGGGGGGGGGGGGGGAAGCAGATTTACTGGTGCCCTCAATCTGATTTCCTGCTGGCGTAATCCACGCAGACATTACGCACGCTGCACTCAAAGAGCATTCTCATCATTTACTTAGTGCCAGTTCAAAGTTAGTTAAAGTCTGCAGTTGTGGCCTTCAGGGTTGAATGTTCTCTCTGAGATTTATGCTCCAGCTCCCTTTTAAGGACCACTTCTCAATAAATGCAAACAATCTGGGATCATATTTCTACTTTTGATGGATTTAAATGGAGTTCACCAAGTGCAATTCATAGCCAAAGGATACTTTGGAGTGAGATTAATCGTCTCGTCATACTCCTGGAGCCTCCGATGAGACTCCTTTGTGTCTGTATTTCATCAGATATGCGCCTCTGCTCCAGTAGACACCAATTAATCACTGGGTGTATCGTATGCTTGGGGGAAAAAATGCTGCATCTCAAATAGACAACAAAATTACAGCAAATTGAATAGAGGGATATTCTACTCATCCCGTGAGGGAAACGAAATTGACACAGCAGCAAAATCCACACAAAAACTCTTAATGCTTTCACAGCGGATGTTTATATTCGTCAACTGGCATCCAATCATACACCGCCACAAACGTATATACTCAAGTATGTCGGATCACTGTAGATGGTGGCTTTGGATTTGAGATCAACACAGCTTTTGAGTAGAAGATAAAGATTAGGCGGCGAATCTCAAATGATGTCAAGTATGACGGAGCTAAACGCCTAGCTGACGGCAGCAAAATAGTAACCTGATGTCATATACAGTATTCAGTAATTGACGAGTTAAAAACATCCAAACATTTTCATGCCCTTGGTGCAGGGTCACATTCGTTGAGCTAATGGCCTCATCGGCTTTTGACTTTGCTTTGTTTGGTTTAATGTTGCGCATATTTGGGCAGCGCTCAAGTGACTAAGTAGTTAATTTGCATCCTGTGTGTTTAGATGCCCCTGTGCTCCACTTCATTGCAATTATACATTCAGTTGAAAACGCGTTATCCGACAAAGAAGTGACAACCTGACGTGTTGCCTGCAACTCTGTGGCCTTGACGGTCTATAATACATTCCTCATGATTTTATTTTATTCCCCCCCCCCCCACCAAGAATGTCTGCCAAACCCACAGCGAGTTATGCAACAACGTTGGCACAAATTCAAAGAGAGCAGTTTAAACGCCCCGGAATATTCCAACAGCTGCTTGCTTGTTGAGCTTCCATCTTCATCCATCAAAAATGATGAGTGACGGACTACCTGCGGGAATGGTTGGGGGTGGGGGGAGGTTGTCCAGGACTGGAGGAGCTTTGTAGAAAAGTAAGGGGGGGAAAAAAAAAGTTTCTAATTCAGCCTCTCCACCCTGACTCCGTCTTGCGTCCACACACACAAAGAATCAGTGACTCCCCTCCAGTGGGATGCATTTTTAATTTCACCAAGCTATTTAAGGAGTATTGGATGTGACAAGTATACGTGACTGTTCAAAGTAAGCAAAAAGTAAGCAACATTACTTCAATAATCAGAAAGTTGCCATCACTTTTCCATGTGTGGACACTTTTAATATTTACCCTTGGAACTCATAGGAAAAACTTGCACATTAGAAAAACAAGTCATAGGTAGATAATTATTGCAAGTACTGTATTGCATTTTTTTTTTTACTAGTGTGACTTATTCAAATCTGTATTACATTTTTTTATAATGTTTAAATTTATTTTTGTAATGGTGTGATTTCTTTCAAATTTTAATTATTTAAAAAAAATAGATTTGAAGCTTTTTCTAACCTGTGGCATTCCTTCAAAATGTTTTAAAAAATCTTTTAAATTGTCTTAATTTGGATTTTTTTTTTTTTTTTTTACATATCAAATTTTGGCCAGGATCCTTACATTGATAGTCATACATTTCATTTAAAAAAGAATCCTTGGTAGATAATAATGGACTATATTGCATAGTTTTTTTTTTTAAATGTGAGCAATTAATTTTCAAAATGTATTTTACAATTTTAAAATCATTTGGCAATATATTTTCATTAATTTTGCAATTTCCTTGTTTTTCCAAGATATTTGAAATTTAAATTAAAAAAATATATTTTTTGGAACACTAAAATTCTAAAAAAATTAAAATAATATAATTCTCCCAAACATTTATTTACATGCATTTTTATTTAACTTTTATATGCAATACATTATAATTGAATCATTATTGAAGTACACTTTTGTAAATCTTCCTACATTGAAGTGAAGTGTTCAAACTGTGCTTAATGTTACAGTGGCTTACAATGATATTAAATATACCTTTTAGGAATGAAACAAATGGTCCCCTATTTTGAGGTGGAACTTGGTGTAAAAACTTTGAGAACCACAGTCATTTTTCATTTTTGGGTGAGTCATACTGAGGACTAATTTTTAGAAAGTCACCAAAAGACATGCATCTGTATGTGAATGTTCCGCATGGAGGCATTGACTGTTCACAAACTGAAGCATTGGTCGTGACCCGAAGCAATACTTGAACGAAAATTGTGTTTATTAATGAGGGGTGTTTGTAAACTGAGGTTCCGCTATATGACAGGTGTCAAACTGGTGGCCCGGGGGCCAGATTCGGCCGCCACGTCATTTTATGTGGCCGTGAGAGTGTGCGTTGACTTTGTGTTTCTTGCTAAAATACCAAATTGTCTCCACTTTTAAAAAATATTGAGATATTGCAAGCATTTTTTGTTACCAACCCCACTTAAAATACAATTGATTCATACAGTAGTTGAACAGTTTTTACTGGCTTTTGATTTCAAAAGCAATTATCCATTAATTTGTGTAAAGAAGAAGAATCTGGTGATGTCGGTATCCCCTCCGTGTTCCCTTCACTTGTTTAGCCCCCCCCCCCACCTCAGCTCAAATCTCTCATTCACAAAGAGAGGCCAAAACAGGCTCAAGTGACGTGATGAGATTATTCCCCCCCCCCCCCCCCCCCCCATTGCTCTCTGATCACAAATCCACTTCAGCTCAGATAGAAAGAAAAACTCGTCTATCCTCTCTCTCACTAACTCTCTGTAATTTTCTCCTCCCCCTTGTAGGCCTCCCCTTGGTCCCTCCTTCCCTCAGCATTCAGCCTCATGTGAGGACGGAGTGCTGCTGTTTCTGCTTCTGCTGCTGCTGCACAGATTGAGCGGACAGCAGGAACCACAGCGGACTTTTGAGGAACTGGTGGAGTTCTCTCGTCTGCACGCTTTGCTCCAGGGAGGCGATTCTTGAGGATCAGCAGGGCCTCCGGGAAGGTTGCACTGATCCCATTTTGCGGCCCCATGACCCAGGAGCAGGGAGCCATGGAGCCTTCCGTGTCAACCGAGGTGGAGCCAAAAGAGCGGCGGAAAATCCAGTTCGCCGTCCCGGCCTCGGCGGCCACCAACCTGGACCCCCGGCAAGTTGAGATGGTGAGTGAGTGGCGTTGTTAGAAAAACTTCTTAAAATATCTCAGAGGAGTTTCTAAGACCTCAACAACTTTCTGTCTGCTTTCATTTTGGTTTGTCGTTGTTGAGAAACGATGGTGACATTTCCCTCTCTCTCCTTCCTCATGAGATTAGTGTCTCCTTTTGACCTGTTTTTTTTCCCCCCTTTTACATCACCAACATCATAATCTGCACCAATGCACTCGACCCTGAACGTTCTGCGCACGCCGTTAATGATTATTTCTTCTACTTTGATCCACTTTGATCTTGCGCTATGTCCTCACATCCCCCAAAAGTCAGTGGCTGTCAAGTGCACTCCAAAGCAACAGGTGGTGCAGTTGTACTTAACTTCAACTCATTCACTGCCAGCATTTTTTTAAAAGTAGAGTTCCCCTTAATGCCAGCCATTTAAGAACATTTTGACTGATCTTTCAAGACCCACAGAATATTGTAGTCTGTGACAATATGAGCACCAACCTACCAAAAGAAAGAGTATACTGTCTTCTTTAACCCCCAAAATAATTTGTTTCTAGTTTTATCTAGTTTTTACTCATCAGAATTAGAACGAGTCTGTTTCATCAATGACCAGATAATAATACATGGTGGTAGTGGAGCTCATGGTTGGACGTCGGCAATGCCAGACTTCTCGTCCTTTCGCTAATGAGATCTTCCAGACCGGTCGCCATGGAGACGGGCCAGACAACAATGTCTCTCCGAGCTTCCCTCTTGGCGGACATCTGAAAAGGTTGACTCTAATGGACGGTTCATTTGTTTGGGCCAGACCTCTCGCCTGTTTGTACATAACACCGAACACTTGATTAGGAACACTTGCACAAAATAATGCTCACTTTTGTTTGATAGGGAGGTGTTTGTGTCGATGAGCTGCTGATCAGGGACAAAATACTTGGAACATCTCTCAGTACAATGAACAAAAATTTAACTAAATTTTCACGAGAGCAAGAGATACTTTAAGGACAAGGAGCGACAACTCACCTGAACAATAGCAACAACAAAAAAGAGAGAAAAACGCAAAAAAACATTGTCGGCGCCTCTTTGCTGCACACCAAACGACTGAGTACTGCACATCTACTGATGTGCTGCAATGGAAAAACTGCAACCCTGTATTGTGTTTTAAGCTCCATGTACAATATTCTGTACTGAATTATTTTCTGATTAAACCACAAAAACATGGCATGATTGTCAAGGAAGAAGCCGATTGCCACAAAGACACGAAACGTCCATCCATCCATCCATTTTCTGAGCCGCTTCTCCTCACTAGGGTCGCGGGCGTGCTGGAGCCTATCCCAGCTGTCATCGGGCAGGAGGTGGGGTACACCCTGAACTGGTTGCCAGCCAATCGCAGGGCACATACAAACAAACATCCATTCGCACTCACAGTCATGCCTACGGGCAATTTAGAGTCTCCAATTAATGCATGTTTTTGGGATGTGGGAGGAAACCGGAGTGGCCGGAGAAAACCCACGCAGGCACGGGGAGAACATGCAAACTCCACACAGGCGGGGACGGGGATTGAACCCCGCACCTCAGAACTGTGAGGCTGACGCTCTAACCAGGCAAGAATAAAAGACTTAAGACATTTATTTTTGATGAAAGCTTATGTGTACGTTTGATTGGCTGTGACGTGCAACATTGCAATGCCTTTCACCGGCGCTGAAATTCTTCAATCACAACAAAACCAGCGGTTGCCCGCTGATGAAACTAATTGCCAATCCCTGCACACCGTGCGGCAGAGCAGTCTGTTTTGGTCACGTTGCACAGCATGCGGCAGGCCTAACATGTCCGAGGTTTTCGCTGCCCACCCACTGTTCACTTTTTCTGGGTTGAACGTCAAGCAGCGACCTTTGAGACGAGCCGTGTTTGTGGGTAAACACGAGAGGTCTGGTGGACTGTCAACACACACACACCTGCACACGCCATATGTTGATGGGTGGCGCAAAACATGCTGGGAGAGAGGCGCCTGATGCTCTGCTGGAACATCACCATCAATGAAGCAATTTTTGTATTTTTAAATTTTTTTATTTTATTATTTTTTTTTTAAGTTTAATGAGTTTTGGAGTTCATAAAAGTGAAGTAAAAATACTTATGTCCTATGTGTCACAAATGGTGTAGTGGTACATCTGCATGACTTTAGTGCAGGCGGTGTGGGTTCAGTTCCCCCTAAGTAAGTGTGAATGGTTTTCTGTGTCTATACGTGCTTTGTAATTGACTGGCAAACAGTCCACAGTGTACAGTAGTCCGCCTTTTGCTCAAAGTCAGCTTGGATAGGCTCCAACTCCCCGCGACCCTCAGAAGGACGACCGGTATAGAAGATGGATGGTTATTGTATTTTACAGTTTTACATACAACATAACATAATCCACCGAGCTTCATCTTTTGTACATACCCCCAACAAGGAATTTGTTTTTGGTTGTGCATGTTTCTACAATATGTTTGTGGATTTTGCAAAAAGTAAAAAGCCCATTTGGAAGACACAAAAGCACACAAAATTTTGATGGAGAGTAATTTAATGATGTAGCCCAATTTTGAGAAATATTACGAAATCACCAAGGAACAATCCTTTTATATCATTTTTTTTTTTGGTTCATTTGGCGGAACGATTACGTAAAAAATATGAGGGCTTTCACGATCAAATGTTTTTAGAATCAATTATCCCATAGATATTTCGAGTACTTGAATAATTCGCCCTCACCTAAAAAAAAAAAAAACACACAAAACATTTTTTTAAACTACTAACGTATTTTATTGTGACTTCTGAGGGGTGTACTTCTATTCTTAAACTACATATGTTGGTACTGAGTGTATGGTATAAACTGTACAGAATTTGAGGCAACCACATTAGCCTTTACTAAATGGTTAGGATTCGTGATTAGCATTAACACGCTAGTGATTACCATTTTAGGAAGAGAAAAAAAACCGCTAACTACCATTCAGCTCACTCATACATAGTTTACATTACACATCTAATACTCGTAAAAATCACTTACACTTACTTCGCTCCTCTGTCGTTTATCAGTTTATCAGTGGCCCAACCCTCTGTCCGTCTGGAATGAATGTCTGTTGCAAAAATTATTTTTTATTTTTTTGAGTCCCGGCGAAGCTTAGAGGGTGAAATTCTGCATCGAACTATTTTTGAATTCGACATAGCCAAATTTTATTTATTTTTTATTTTTTTTCCGCCAGCCCTCAAAAACACCAATTCAGATTTGGTAGAACTGAATTGAATTCCATGTTATTTTGGTGCAAATCCTGACAAGAGTGCAGGTCCACAATTTTCCAACATTTTCCTTGTCAATAATTTTTCATGTGTCGCGGTGATGAGAATCTACACGGGGTCCGACGGTTTATGATGGAGTTCTGTTCCTACGGCGGTGATGTAACCCAAATTTGTATGCACATTGGAACACTAACCTACGCTAACGCAGTAGTGAAGTCATAATTCACAGTAAATGTTTGGATGAAAAGCTCTTCTAGGCCATAAATACAAATAATGAAATGAAAAACTTTAAGTAGGGCGGTAACTCAATGTGCCTTTTTGTGCCCCGTGACCACATATTTTAATGTCGCCGAGCAAACAAGTTCATTGTGCACCGAAGACTTGTCTGTACAAATACAAATGCACAGTGATCCAAATTGGATTTTTCGGTCTTAGTGGAGGTCTGCACTTGGCCTTTTACAATATATCTTGAAAATTCAGTAAATTGACTTCGTGCTAATCTAAATGGAGTTGCTAATGCAGCTGGTATGTGATTAAAAAACGTGTGTAAGGTGTAAACAGTGTAAAAACATCAATATTGAATGTGTATTGCATGCTGTTGATAGTGTACACAAACTTGTTGAGTATATGCACGGTAACCATGGAGGCCTGGAACGCCTGCGATGTTCTTCGCGTGTCGCTTCCCGCTCAGTGGCTCACTAGATCGGAATTCATCAAGGCCCTAATGCTCGTCCATTCGTCGGAGTCGTCGTACATGACGACAACAACGGCGGCAGCCATGATGGTCATGGGTGGGGAGGGATTAATTCAGGCATGCAGGATCAAGCCCGGGCAACATCTGGAGATGACTTGTCACAGAAGGTCATCGCACTCAGGACCTTTGTCGCAGATCTGTCTGCTGGATCTCCACCTACGGCAACCAGTCCGCTCTGCTCGCGTCCTTCGGGATGAGCGCGCTGAGGCGTGATTGACAAACAAATGGGATTGATCGTCATCTCCCCTCCCCCGCTATCAAAACATGACACACGCATTGTAATCTCTAATTCTCCTAGATTTGTATTTTTTTTTTTTTTCCCCCCACGCGCACTTGTACACACGCAACCTCACGCACCCGGCTTTTGCAAGCACTTTCACCGGCCGCTTCATTAGGTACACCTGTTCCTATCTCAAATTATAGTGATACTAATGCTCAGTTTTGAGGTATTAATTTAACAAAGGATTTTTATAGCACTTTTAGCCTTTAGCATTTCTTTTGCTTACAATTGTTTGTTTTTTTGTATTGTAATACGTGTAGTGTGTTTAAAAAGTATGTTTTAATAGGTTTATGTGCGGTTTTTTTAAAATATGGTCTCTCTAGATGGCAGAATTTCACAGATTGCTGGTGGGTCTGGAACATATTCCCTCTGATAAACAGGGGGTTACTGTATTTACCCCTATTGTAATACATAAGGAGCTGTTTGTAATATAAATTAGACAACCACAAAATTAGAAAAAGCGCTCAGTATGATGCAGTGCAGTTCTACACCTCTGTAAAGGGTTGCATTTGAAAACTTTCTCAGGAATTAAAGGGAAAATCTTTAGGATTTTGCATTGATAAAATGGGATTAAAGTGGAATTTTATAACATTCCAGGCTAGTCTATCAAAGGGAGATTAA
This sequence comes from Phycodurus eques, assembly GCF_024500275.1. NCBI lineage: Eukaryota > Metazoa > Chordata > Actinopteri > Syngnathiformes > Syngnathidae > Phycodurus > Phycodurus eques. Next base: position 16,578,134 of record NC_084540.1, read on the forward strand.
ATGTAGTTGGAAAAATATGTCTAAACAACAGCATGATGCTGTTTTAAAAAATCTGAATAAACTGTCCAAAGCCATAGGTGGTTGCATAGAAGCAGATCGGGATCCTGAATAAATGAATTAGTAGAAAATAGATCTTACATGAACGGATAATAAACTGACGTAATGGCCTTTTCGAAAGTCTTTCGACCGTCAACAGTCTTTTGTGGTGTCGTTGTGATGACGCCGTCCTTTGTTTGTACCCGGAGCAAACCCTTTACAATACAGCTGTTTATCTTTGGGTCTACACTGCAAATGAGAGGGAACAAGAGAATAACATCATGCTGTGACGTGAAACTGCTTTCCCTTCATCCCGTTGTTACCTGCATCCTATTACGAGCGCGCTGGACGGTGCTTGTATAAGCTCATTGTGCCACTGGGTCTAAATAGAGTCTATTCAGGGAGGGAGGGGGGGGGGGGGGGGTGGTTCATTGGAGAGACCCTCCAGATGCTGTACTGCATGGCCAATCTGTTTGTTCATTTGGCCCTGAGTGGGGCCAAAGGTCACCCGAGCCGCGAGACCCTCGACATAATGAGCGATACTGTTTATTTGAATCAAAATGAATGCTCAGGCAACACAGCAACAGTTGTGCTTGTAATTAGCGTCGTCACGACCTTGAACACCGCCGCGGCTGGCTCGATACATCATATACCCTAGCTCACTGTCCGTGCTCACGGAACCGTTTTGTCTGAGCTTTGTTTTGCAGGCTTAATCCTGAAAATCCTCTGCTGTCACAATGAATATGTTTCCCAGTCTGACCAACAGACATGAGCCTTCTTTCCAACAAGCTGTGGAAAACCTTTCCAACTGCTGCTTTGTGTTTCCTTTTGTCAAAAGTTGTGAAGGTTACTACCGTATCCAAGGTTGCCACAGTTACCTTGAAAAAGAGATCACTGATTACTTTAAAAGTAAACAAGTTAGATTACAAGTTACTTTGTTACATTCAGCAACTGCATAAGGCTCATTAACTAGGATATAACATACTTATCAGACACAACTTAAAGATCGACATAACACAATCTGAACGGATATACGGATATAAATCATGGCACTCGCTAAGCTAACATAGCACCGAACTTAGCATAGTATGCTAATTTAGCACATAACGGGTTGGTATGACACACTTCAACAACTGAATGGTCAAATTGTTCACACACGAAATGGTGGCATGAATTTACTTCTCATGGACACACACTCTGGGAGAAGATAACTATATTAGGTAATTCTGTATGTGAAATACTGCTAGCTTTGTAACTTTAATAACTGCATCACTCACAATATCGTAACTTATCGCTCTCAAACCGCTCTCTCTCTCTTTCCCGTCGTTCAAGCTCCAGAGCAGCCAGGGAAGTAGCACCTGCATTCTGCATTCCCCTGCCAAAAAAAAACATAAACAAGAGACACACTCACAGTCTTGAATGACAAAAAGACAAATGATGCCTTTTCTGAAAGAAAAATCCAGGGTCCCAAAATAACTAACTCTCCACCAAACAATGGAAAGCGTAACACAATTTGACTTTTTTTTTAACTCGATATAGTCAAAAGTTGAACTACATTGGCACCCTTTCTTTGGGGTACCAATCCCAGAAGTAAAAATATCTAAAGGGTGGAGCCAGACACTGCCATTTGTTGTTTGGGAAGGGGTAATAAGAGTGTGGGGAGGATCATAAATCTTTAAAATATAAAGAAAATATAAAGAATAAAATAAATATCTGGTCACTACTTCACAGATTGTCGTCTATTGCAGGGGTTCTGGAACATACCCTCGCAATAAATGAAGGACTACTGTACGGTAAAAACCCATAAAAAGTGATTCCTTGAAAAAATGCAAAATCGGGGCGGTGCGAACAATGAACCGCGATATAGCGGGCAAACGCTCCACGTAGAGAGAGGTGGCAATTTGATGGCTTTTTATTCTACACCACACCAAACTTTTCCAAGCGTCCCTTAAGGACCTCAATTAAAGGGTGTGTCCCAAGACTTTTGGCCGTCTCTTAAAGATTTTCTCCAAGATTCTATCGTTTGATGTGTCCCCCCCGAGACCTCCTGTGATCTAGTTTACACTGTCCTCATGACGCTGCTTTTTATAGGCCTGCCGTCCCCTCGCTTGGGGAGCAGGCCCACATCGGCCCAGTACCTCAGCGTGTTCAGTTTCGAAGTGTCAGACCAGGGGGTCGGTCATATTGGAGGATAGAAGGGAGAGGGGGAAGTGGTGGGGGCGTGTAGTAATCTCCGCACCACCACCGCTGGCGCAAATGAAGTCACATACGATTATTACGCAAGCGGGGTTGAGCGGGCCGGTTTTTAAGACCAGTGAATTACTAGAGTGTGTTTGTGTCGTGCGGCTGTGTCACTGTATGGCTGCCATCATAGCCACCGTTACGTCATACCAATCATACAGCATCACATGTATTTTGGATTCATGTTTGATTACCTGTTTGATGCTTGTATGTAAGGGGACGTTATGCAATGTTTTGCGCTGAGATATGCATAATAATCATTATCATCATCATCTTAATAATAATATACAGTATAGTGGAACAATTTAATGCAATATTACTATCAAGATAAAGTATTAGACAAAAATGAATTAAATATAGATAAATAAACAAACTAATCATAATTTTATGTAATAATGTATCGTAGCTTAAATATCCAACAGTTTTGGGGAATTTATTTCATGCGTTTGTTTTATTTTTGTTTATAAATGTTTAAATGTATATCTTTTACATTTTTACAATTAGTTTCCTGTACTGAGACAGCGATTATCAAATTAATGGACAACTATTTTGATATTTCGATTAATCTTTTAGAGAACTTGTTTCACTTAAAATCCTCAGAATTTCAGACTTTAATAATATTTTCCCAACTTTCTCTAGTCTACCATTCAAGCAGACTGACTCTGTTTGTGTTTAATCAAAATAAGACATTTGCAAACTAAAATCTACTTTTATTTTGGAAAACGGTAATAAACATTTTTGGCAATTTTCTGACATGTTATGGAGCAAACCAGTAACTAAATCATAATCAGTATGTGTGTGGATTTTCTGAACTGTCAATTTGAAATAATATCCTGTCTTTGAATAAAGGGATCGAATTAAAAAAAATTCTGATTCACTAATTAAGCGGAAAAAAATAATTGACAGATGAATCGGTTATTTAAAGAATTAATTAGTTGCAGCCCTAAATTTATTTGTAAAGTTTAAAATTATTTATTTCTACTTATGTATTTATTTTCAAATCTTTTTATTATAATTAGTGTCCTATAAAGGGGGCAATATCTGGCATCTGCCCGCTCCCACGAGCCTCTGTCTGAACCACCTCTGGCTGCCCTGGAAGGCTGGTAGCAGATGTGGTCGCCACGAGGCCCCTTGGCCGGCTCACCTTGCCGGGGGATGGATATGACAATGGGGTGGGTGGGATGGGGGCTTGCTTTGGAGCGGGCGTGGTCGGAAGGAAGCCCTTTTGATTATCCCTGGCCGTGAGGAGAAAAAGGACAGGAAACACACACACACACACACACACACACGTGTTAATATAATCAGCGGTGTCGCACTCCAATGATGGACGGGGAGGAGATCCAGGGATGAAATATGGGATGGTAAACAGGAAGTTGGAGGTCGCAGGGTTGCGTGTGGCGTCACTAATGAGGGAGGAATCCACACCAGATTGTGTTTTGCTGCTGTTTTTGCTGCTGTTGTTGTGTGGCACATTTCCACCGTGCGGCCTCTGCTTTGGCAACACATACACACCACTTCCCCTCCCCTTGGCTCTCTTCGCGTCATGAGGTGCATGCACACCGGTTCATGTCATGGCCAAGGTTGGTTAGCTGGCTCGCTCTCCGCTGAGCCGTGCCTGCTCGCCATCTCACTAAATCCAACATGTTTCCTGGAGGTTGCCACCTCGGTCGTCCAGAGGGAGGGAATGCTAAGCTATGCTATTTGACAAATCCACACGTTACTTCCAAAGTGAAAATGTATATTCAAGACCCTGTAAAGTCAATTCAGAGATTTGTTTCGCAAGTCGTTATACATGTTTGAAGACAATTGCTGAAAATGTGCAAAGAATTAAAACTATGTAGTACTTAATTGTGGAGATACAGCGTTGAACTGTTATTCACCATTTCAAGTTTTCCAGATTATTATTTTTTTGTTTGCTTGTTTGCTTAGCTAAATTGGTGCCCAGTGATGCACTTTGGAGTCCTGCATGAGTCGCCCCTCCCCCGCTGTTTAAGAACTTGTGCACCTTTGTTGGCATCAGCGGTTGTCCGGCACAATTGCGACATGCAGTTAGCTAGCTAGCTACGCCTACACCCCGAAAATACATCTTCCCTTCGTATAGTTCACTGACTTGTCCACTTTAGAGCGCCTCGTTTTCAGCCGTGACTGGGCGCATGTCACACAGAGAAAGGCGGAAGTAGGGAGGACGGATTTCTTTTTTTTTTTTTTAAGTCCAACTTGGCACCCAGGGTGTGGACCGGGGCTTTGGGCTGGCTTGGTCGCTTTAGGGTGCATCGTTGCCGTGATGTGGAAAAGCCACGCGACAAGCCGTTGGGATTTCGTCCAACCACCAGAGACTTTAAGCAGATATAGTTTCACGGCGCAAACATGTAGAGTCGGCATTAGAAAGATGCCAGACGTAATAGCATCCATTTTTCCTGTTCGTGGTAGTGGTGTTTAGTTGACAGTTGAGCGGGGCGTGGTTTCAGCAGATTCAGCGGACACGCCCCACAGCGTTTGAGAGCAGAGAGAATACTTTGATTTTTTTTTTTTATGATTTTGAAGCCCTTTTTTTTATATATATATATATTTTTTTTAACATTGAAATTTGGCTGGGTTCTTAAGAACACCCTTGTCTGTGGTGTGTTAAATTTAGAAGACATTTATTTTCACTGTTCAGGGGCTTTAAACTATGGCTGCAACTAACAATTATTTTGATTAGTCTGTCGATTATTTTTTTGGATTAATCGATGAATCTGGTTCAAAAACTTTTAAAATTTTCATCCCTTTATTAAAAAAACAGGACATTATTTCAAATTTCAATTTCAAATGTCAGAAAATAGGCAAAAATGTTAATAATTTTCCAAAATATAATGAGTCTCAATCTTATTTTTTTGAAACAGAAAAATAACCAGTCTGCTCTGATATTATAATAAATATGAATATTTACTGTTTTATTGTTATAATAAATATAATTATTAAAATGCGCTATTGAGAGGCTGAAATTTCGACAATTTTGACAATTTTACGTCAAGATCTCTAAACGCTCACTTGATAATCAAAAATCGTTATCAGTTCATTTGATAACCGTTGCACTTCTACTTGAAACTCATGCCAAGCAAGTGCCAGATCGGCTCATGATTCACTCTTAATTGCCTAAATTGAAAAAGTCAACTAACAAGTTATTCAAAATAATAGTAATAAAGGCAGATTTTTTTGGGGGGGGGGGGCTACAAAGCCCTCTGACGTGGTATTTATTTGTTTATGGCTTGTGTGTGCGCACACGTGTCTGCATTGTTTGCAGATTCGGCGAAGGAGGCCGACGCCCGCCACCCTCTTCAGAGTAGCCGACCAGGCGTCGCCCGAGGATGACCAGTCCAGCCATCAGGTAAAGGTGAAGTCGACCCCTTTTCATACTATTGCTCATTTGTGTGTTGCTGTTACTCATCTTCTAAGAACTTCTTCATTGTTTTATCTTATTAATTACATTGGTGTCACATGGTTGAATTCAAATTGTATTTATAATACAATATATAATTTTGTATAATCCAAAAAGGGAACTACTTTGTCGTCTTCTTTTCTTCTATTTTGATTCTATTTCTCGCTTTCAAACTCAACACTGTGACTCGCTGCGTCTCAATGATGCTTTTTTTATTTTTTTTCCCCCCACTCCTCGCCTCTTCTTCTCCCCACTGACATATACATCCCCATACTGAGGGTGGTGACAAAACACCCAAAAACAAATAAAATAATGGACACCATATGAAAATGTGTAGTGTGCAAACAAATGTTTTATTTAATTATAATTATTCAATTATGATATTACGATTATTTTTTTTTTTTTTAACTATTATATTTTACTTTAATTTTATGCTCGTATCAAGCACCAATTATTGCTGATTTGTTGCTTTAATTGACATCTTTAAGCTATATATATCAAATAAAACATACAGGGAATGGGCTGTACAATAAGTTTGTCTCCTTTTCGCGCAGTGGGTCGTCGGGGAGAACGGCGTCCTCAAACCAAAGCGAGTTAATCCAAATGTGTACCAGCCGCCATCACTCAAAGGTCAGTGTGAGTGTGGTTCCCTCTGTGTGTTTGTGTGTGTGTATCAACCTTGTGTTTTTATTCCTTTTATTTGTTTTCTGCCACGCTTCACAATGCATACAAGCAAGGCCTTAAAATGTTTCATTGTATTATACAGGGTATTAACTCACTCCAGGACAGTAGGGCGGCAGAGAGGGAAGGAGGAAGGAAAGATGGTATGAAAAGAAGGAAGGAACCAAGGATGGTATAAAGGAAAGGAGGAAGGATGGAACATAGGATGGAAGGATGAAGAAATATTAGAAGATAAATAGAATGATGGAAGGAAGTTAGGACAGATGGATGGAAGAAAGGCGGGTAACATGGATGGTATGAAAGGGAGGAATGGTGGAAGGGTGGAAGGAAGGAAACAGATGTATGAAAGGAAGGAAGCAAGGAAGTACAAAGTAATCCAAGAAAGAGAAGCTAAAAAGGAAGGTATGTAAGGAAAGAAGGAAGGGAGTAAGGGCGGACGGAGGGAAGGATGAACTTTAGGATAGAAGGGCAGATAGAAAGGATGGAAGGAATCATGGATGTGTGAAAGGGAGCAAGGAATGTGGGAAGGAAACATGGATGTATGAATAGAAGGGAGGGAGGGAGGGAGGAAGGAAAGAGGGAAGGGTTGAAGGAAGGAAGGAAGTAAGGAAGGCTACGACTGCACTACTCTCCACCAGCTCAACACACACAAACCCACAGCCATACTTGAAACCCTAACACTGCGTATGAAACACTAACACCCTTACCCTCACTTGAAACCACGATTTGAAACCCTAACTACAAACCCTTAACCCAGGCTAGTGTAAATGTAATAAATTGGAGTGTAGAGCTACTTTTGACCCACCTTTTATGTAGTAAATTGTTTTTAGTGTAAACATGACAGCAGGTTGTGTATGTTTGTTTGACGGGAAAGGGGGCGGGGATTAGACCAGGACAGCTGTGAGTGTGGATCATCCAGGATTACAGTCAATTGTGTGTACAGCTGTGCAACACACACACACACACACACGCACACACACACACACGCACACACTCACACACAAGCACCCTGAAAATGCATACATTAACACAAAGACCCTTTTGTGCTCTTATGCATGAGGCGTCCAGAGTGCGCACCGATGTTCTATATCGAGAAGATATCTCACGCCTGCATCTGCGCCTTTGAGAGCGCACGGCCGCGTGTCATGCGAAGGTTGCATAAGCGGCCTTCTACCAGAATAGGTGACCCAACGCGCCGCCCGGGTGTGCGTCCCGCGCGGTGCGAAGCGAGGTGACCCAGAGGAAGAGAGAGAGGCGATGTTACGAAAGAGAGGAGGGTGAATCAGCGTGGCAAAGAAAGTCGAGTAGCGACGCAACAAACGTGTTGACGGTTAACATCAGTGTGAGGTAATTAGGATGAAGGGGCGGGAAGTACTCGTGATACTGGAATTGCGCGATATATACATCACAATATCGATAAGTGAACTCAAAATTAAGTATCTCCATATTATATACAAATTAAATATGTCCATATTTTAAGACAAGAAAAACCCTGAGCCTTGTACTTGAAAATAAGTGTTTATCGCGCAGGAATGGATAGTCATAGGGGAGGAGCCTGTTGTCGGGGCTACAGAGCACTGTTCAAGTTTAATCATCGAACAGCGACCACAAAGATGTTCCTCGCCCTGGTGGTCCTGCATCAGATGCTCCGTAGCCTCCTGCCTTACAGGAGCGGATGGAAGAGAGGGTGTGCGGGATGTGTTTTCTTACCTTCATTACGATTGGATGCCATCGTGAAGGCCTTGACCAAAAAACAACTGTATACTCTACCAAAATAAGCATAGCATGTTCAAGAGACATGTACACGACGAGCACCTCACGTAAACAACAGCGTCTCTTCCCGAAAATACGCTGATTTCGCCAATGTGGCGCCGGTAAACAACAGCGTCCAATTCTGGAACTAACGGACTTGTCTGTTGCAAGGGAGCGATTTGAGTTCCAATCGGCTAACACCATTCTGTCCGTTAAATCTAAAGTCGGTTGTTTCCAAGTCCGTTAAATCGAGGTTCTACTGTACATAAGGTACAGCCGTGTTTTGTGCTTGCATTTTCCGTCTTTACAGCTTATGTGGAGAACAACTGTTATTACTGTGCTCTTTTATACAGTACAATACTAGTGAGGGCAATTTTTGTTGCGGGAAAACAACCCGTTAAAAACTAATTTGGGTGGGGCTGGAACAGAATTGCAGTTCCATTCAGTTCAATGGGGGGAAATGATTTGGGATACACTGTGTTTTGAGATATAAGCGTGGTTACAGAACAAATTTAACTTGTAACTCAATGTTCCATTGTATGACCCTCCCCTTAACCCCATCGCTAACTTTAAAAGTAAATAATAGATCAACTTAATAATATTGAATGACAAATAAAAGGTGCTTTATGCTAACGTGCCATTATGCGTGGCGGTGGTTCTAACTTGTGGCATGTTTTTCTCAAATATTTTTCTCTAATTCTGACTTTTGCCACTTTAGGGGTTTAAGTTTGACTACAGAGGTTCTGCTCTGGTACAAAAACACAACAGAAACATTAGTTTTCAGACAAATGTTTGATAGTGTTACTGGAAGACAAAACAACCATACAGTAATATTTTGTTATGAGGAAACAGAGTGAGCTGAAGCGTGGTCAAAACAAAATACCATACCCCTCTTATCCTTGTGTCCTTGTGTTTGTGTACCGTCATCTCCCCGTGTCGTTGTGTCTGTTCGTGTGTGTGTGTGTGTGTACGTAGCTGTGCAGAAGATGGCCGAGGCACACATGCAGAACTTTGGCGTCCGCCCTCCTCTGGAGGACCCTCACGAGGGCGAGGAGGATGACGACCTCGAAAAAGCTGCTGGTGAGGAGGAGGCTCTCGTTCCACCGTCAAACTGGGCCGCCAGCGACTGTGCTGCACACATTCTTGTTTCTAGTTTCTATAAAAGGAAGAATACACCCAGTAGAACTGCACGCACAAGTGAATACCTCGTATTTGATACTGTAGGCCTCTTGGGGGCAGTATACCATTCATCTTTCTGTTCATTTTAAGGTAAAAAAAAAACTAAAATAAGTAAGCATATAATGAGCTAATGCCTCATAGTTGATACTCCAGGCCAATCAGAGGAAGAATACTACTTCTATTTGAATTTGAAAAAAAAAAAAACACTCACTATTTTTTTGAAGCTACAATAAGTAAGTCTGCCAGCAGCCAATGCCTCATAGTTGACACTCTCGGACTTTTGGGAGCAGCTTACTAATCCTTTTCCTATTCGTTTAAGATGAATGCACCGACAAGCAATTTAAAGCTTCAATAAGTATGATGTTTTGGTAGTATTCAATACTCCAGCGTACTGCTCCCATTTCTGAGCACAGACTAAAAAGGTACTATCAGTAAGTTTAGGACGAGCTAATGACACTCCACGCCTCTAGGTGGCCCGTATACTACTCAAAATGTGATCCATTGTAAAGAAAGACGCATCTAATACGCTTTGAAGCTACAATAAATAATAGCACGAGAGAGTGCTACGTATTTTGCATTCCAGTCCATGAGAGGGCAGCATACTGTCCCTGTTTGTTTGTTAGTTTGTTTTAAGGGGGGGAGGGGGGGGGGGGGAGGAGCATCAACTAGCCCTTTAAAGCTACTGATGCCTTGAGATATTATTTTTTCATTCCATGGCTGCGCTTGTAAATCAAAACACTTGTATCTCGAATCAACTTCGCCCATTGAAATGAATGGAAATGCCAATAACCCGTTCCAACCTTTGAGAACCCCCCCCAACCCTCCAAAATAAATGTATTTTGTTTTTAATAAGGAAAATAGCTCTCTGTTTTACATAATAAATATAGTAAGAACATAAATAAATAGAAGGTAAAGAATTAAACAGTTTGTACTTCATGATTAATTCACTGCGGCTTCTTCTGGTATGCGTTACTTGGCCACCAAGTTGCACTATAATACAGTCATAAAGACAAACAAATAAGACTTCACAACCACTGTAAGTGATTCAGTCCACTGGAGCAATATTAGTCATTTTTCACAGGGATAAAGAATATATGCCTGTGAGTAAGTGTTATATTAGCTGTCTACATGTGTTGTGTTCAAATATAATTTTCTTAAGGTGTTATAACACCGCCACATTGATGGTATTCGTTAGCCTGTCGACGGCATTTTGCATTGTTTGTTAGCATTAAGCTAAGTGGACTTTGCTAATGCAAAGTATGCGGTTGTTTTAAACGTCTTTGTTTTATGTTTAGTATGACAGTAAACTTTAACTGGGTGCAGAATTAAATAGTTTGAAGTCTTTTTTGGATGAGTTTTGTACTATCTGCCAAAGTACCGCTTTTTGTGAATTGAGTCGAGTTCACTTAATTTTTTGCTTTCAATTTAAACGACGTCACATATCGCGGAAAACTCCAAAGTATAGGGTCACTGGTGTCTCAAGACGCCACTGTATCTGTAAGTTAAGCACTAGCAAATGCCTCATATTAGACACTGCAGGCCTTTTGGAGGTCTTTTACCAACGTTTTTTCATTAGAAAGAAAGAAGCTTCTGACAGCCCAAAAACTACAATAAGTAAGAATAGCACAAGTGAGTGCCATATATTTGACACTCCGGGTCTTTAGGGGCCACTATAGTCCTCATGTTTCTATTATTTGAAAGAAAAACAAACACCTGCACCAATCGCTATTTAAAGCTACAAAAAGTAAGAATAGCACAAGCCAAAGACTCATATTAGACACTGCAGGCCATTAAGGGGTGAAAAAAAAAAATCACCTAACAGCTACTGCATGCAAGTCCAGCACGAGGTAAAAGTATTAACCGATAGGGTGTATTCTTTCTTTGGGTTTGTGTTTATTCTCCCTCTTCCGGATCATTTTGTGTCACTCCCCCCGACCGTCAATCCATCTCCGGGACCATCCTAAAAAAAAAAAAAAAGTAAAAGTACTTCCTCTCCATGCTCAGACCACCAGGAGATGGGGACCAGCGACCCGTCAGAAGTGGCTCCCGGCGCTCAGGAGACGGATAAGCTGATCCAAGCATTGCACGTGGAGGAGGAAGAGGAGGAGGAGGAGGGGGAGGTGGGTGAAGGTAGAGAAGGCCGGGGGACGACGGAGGAGAACAAATCGTTGGGGAGTAACTGAGGAAATACACATTTGATATCAACTAACAGGACTGCACAGTTCACTTGCCTCCCTTTTGCTTCTGAAACCGACGTCAGTGTGACTTCATGAAGAGCAGTCTAAACATTAACCTTTTAGCTACCGACACTAAAGTCACATCCTTGCACAGAAACAAAGCCGTTAAATATGCGCTGGGATGTCCCATTGCAAAACGACACCTGTTTTGAGTACTGTGGAACCTCTAACATAATCTATGTGTGTGGTTTTTGAAACCGTCTTTCCCCATTGTAAGTAAAGAAAACGGAATTCATATGTTCCAAGGGCCGTACCCATTCATGCATCATTCGTTCTTGCCACGTTAAGTTGGCAATCGAACTAGAAAAACAATTATTTTTAAAAAACATTTTTTAATTCATTCCCTGCTGTGGACATTTATATTTGTCAATTGGAATCCAAACGTTTACTGCCACCGGCATATACTCGGCAAGTACGTTTTTCAATGGGTTGGTATGGAAGATCTCGCCCTGCTTGTCTGCGAGATTCAGGTGCCTAAACAACTGTAAAGAATAACAGATCCGTGTAGATGGCGGTGTTGCATCGCTTTGAATTTGAGATCAGCACTGCTTTTGAGTAGAAGACAAAGATTAGACGGTGAATCACAGCTTGTCACGTCAATTATGAGGGAGAGAAATGCCAACACGGAAGTCGGACAACTTTAGGCACCTCACACTCGAACAGAGTACGTGTGGTATACACAGAGTACGTGCCACGGTTGGTATTAGAAAGTGTGTGTCGCGATCGTGAGCAAGGACAGCACAGTTAATGGAGTCAATGACAAATATAGATATAATACAGACAGTTCCTGGCTTATTATACAATGGTTGAAAAAAGAAAGAACATTTCAGTGATTTGCCCCAAGTAGTCCACGCGTTGTGTTCCGTGTAAACAGGAATGAGTTCATGCGATTGAACAGACAAACTGTTGCCGAAAGCAATTGTCTTGTCTTCCTGTTTTGCATTTTTGATGTAATCCTAAAATTTTAATTAGATTTAAAAAAAAAAAAGACTCATTTTTATTTTTTTTTTTATTTTCAATTGCTAATTGAAAATGGAAACGCAGATTCCAACTGTCACCACCAGGAAGTGTTTTTAGTCACATTTAAGCATCTTAACAGTCATACAAGTATCCAGCACCCCCCGCCCCCCTCGCCCCACCCTGGCTAATTTGGACATATTCTAAACTCTCGCAAGGTTTGTTGCCTATAGAGGTTCCACTGTACAGTATTTTCAAACATTGGCCTTTTCCACCACTTAATATGCATATACCACCATCTAGTGGCTACCAGTAATGACAAATTATCAGCTGCAATTGTATCCATTCTTATTTTTAATGAAAACATTTCAAACAAAGAAAAATATCAAACGAAAGAAACACTGTGTTTTCAGTAACACACCAAAAATGTGTAACATTAGCACGGCGAGTGTTCAGTTGTTTGGTTTTTGGTAATGGACCTTTAAAGGGCGAAGCTACCTCGCATGTTCTCCAAGCCGATATCACGTCACCAAATCTTTTGGTTCCTTTTCTACTCATCTTTTTAACGCCACCAGACAGGTTTGCGATTGAACGGATCATAGAAACAGTCACCATGGTTACCATTTGACTGAGATTTTCAACAAAACTCCCCTTCACACCTTTGCGCTGCTGTTTGTAAAAAAAAAAATAATAATATAAAAAAAACACAACTTTTGAACAATCTAATGACTGGATGATGAGGAAGTCATGTATTTAGACTTTGATTTCCTCCTACTTACTTTCTCCTCATCCTCTTCCTTTTTCTCCGGTCCAAGGGATGTCTGAGCTCACCCCTCTTTATTTTGATTGTTTTCCATTGATTCGTTTTTAAATGTGATTGCTGGTGGTTGTTTTTAAGTGACCAAGTGTAAAAAACAATGTCAGAGTAAAACACTTTTTCCCTTACTGGTGTTGTCTTCTTTACTATGTCTGAAACACATAATACACATTATAACGATGTCCCTTGAGTCTGGACACGTGCACATTTTCAAGAAATGAAATTTTCAAATAAATTGTATTCCAATGGAATATTTAACAAATAGCACATCCAGTATGATTTCCTTCATTTTTTATGCAAAGGTTGATGCCCTTGGCACAATTCACATGAACATGATGCAATAACTCCACTTGCCATCAATAGACTATGTTTCCAGTCTTTGCGAACACACTGTATAATAATACAATAAAGGTAATCTAAATTACTTAATTTATTTTGGGCGGGACGTGACTGAACTCGATCGAACTGGCGTGCAGTGTGTCTTATAAACTTTGCTCTTCGTCCTAGCAGAGTCTCTTCTGTCACTTTCCTCCACCCGTTCCACCCTGTTTGGATCGGTTTCATTTCTTTGCCTCATTACCACACTCACCATTGCTCTGCACTTGTTGAAGTATTTAAAGTCCTCCATCCTTCTCTTCTCCCTGTAACCTCACTCTTCCCCTCCACTCCTCTCATTCATACACATTTTGTCTTACTTCTGCTAATCTTCATTTTGCTCATTTCCAGTGCATGCCTCCACCTTTCTAAATGTTCCTGCACCTGCTCCTTGCTTTCACTGCAGATCACAATGTCATCTGCAAACATCATGGTCCACGGGGATTCCGGTGTAACCTCATCCGTCAGCCTTGCCATAACTATTGCAAAAGAAGAAGGGGCTCAGAGCGGATCCCTGATGCAGTCCCACCTCCACCTTAAACTCCAACGTCACATCTACAGGACACCTCATGACTGTTCTGCTACCCTCATACATGTCCTGCTGTACTATTCTAACATACTACTTTGCCACTCCTGACTTCCTCATGCAGTACTACAGTTCCTCTGTGGATACCCTGTCATAGGCTTACTCTAGATCCAAAAAGACACACCACAGCTCCTTCTGACCTTCTCTGTACGTCTCCATCAACACCCTCAAGGCAAATATTAGTCGTTTTTTAAAATGCATTAACAGTAAAAACCCATAATCAGAATTGTACGCAGTTCAGTTAGCGTTACTGTATCCCACCGAAACAGGAAGTTCAGTAAGTGCACCTCTTGGTACCGTGTTTTCCCACGACGGCAGTGGTCACCTGATCTTTGGATATCAATTTTCGGTTGCGTTTCGTCACTTCAACAAGTGTCAAGTAAGTATACAGTTGCGTTTTGAAACGCTGGTGACATCTTCAAGACTTTTCCATGAATGTGTTTCGTTTTATCTTTAATCGAGTTAACTTTCGCTCTGCCTCGAAATTAGGTTAAATATATACTTTGTGTATCTGCACTTAAACAAATGTGACCACGCTGTTGACAAATAACTCCCCAAACACCTGAACAAAACAAAACATTCTGTCTTGTTTGAGGAAAACATTTCAGGAAATAACGGCGATCCAAATCCGCGCACGCGCAAACGGTCGACGTGATGACGCGATTGGGCGACAGGCGATTACAATGACTGGACTTCTCTTTCGTTGTCATTTGTCGTCTTCGGAAGGTCGTAAGACTGGCAGGAAAACTTGGCAGTGCGATGATGAAGCGGTAAAACAAGTAAGTAAAAAAACAACAACAAAGAAATGTTGTCATTGTAATGAAGACATGAGTCAAAAGTGATTGTAAACAACGGTTACTTGCGAGTTAAGGGTGTGTGGAACATTCCACGCACAGCTAGCAAAGGGAGGAATGTAAATTAGCCATTTTTGTGAGCTAACTGGGGCAGCTAGCAGCAGTAAGATAGCAACAATATCACATGCTCGCTTATTTATAAACGATTGATAAATGATTATGTATTACCCTCTGACTGTTATGCTGTATTTTGTTGTTAGGAGTCTGTTAGCTTTCTTGGTTACCTGACATCTTGACTCGTAACTTATAACCAGCGTAGTTCACAGATTTGTATTTTTGTCCCTGACGTGGTACAAATAGGCTTTCTTTTACACGTAAAGTAATATAATAACTAATATAAGGTGTCATGTATTTTAATTGTCAACTGTGGAGAGATGGCTAATGGGAGAGACTTGTTGTTTACCTCAAGATAATTGAAACTTGAGAGGTTGTGATTCACTGTGGGTGATGCTCTTCATTAGTGTAAAAAAAACCCAAAACATTAACATCGTTGATATGCCGTTAAAATTCACCATTATGAATTTATGCTATTAACATGAATTGTTTATTTGCAATATTTGTATTAAATATCATTTTTCTACGATTTGAAGGCAAAAACATATACTATTAGCTGACATGATACTGACAGACTGTGTCAGCCTCATCCTAATGGAGAGGAGACAAAAGTATCGGGACACGGGGCTGCCCTTCTGGGAAGACTTCGTGTTCATTTTGTGCCTTTTCTGTTATTGAGCTTCCACACCAAACCCATCCAAGCACACCTTTTATGGAGCTTGCTTGGGAACAGAAAAATGAACTTGCCACAAACTGTTCCCACGAAGGCAGAAGTGTACAATTCAATTCAAGGACAGTAATTGTCATACCAACACATATTTACACATGATACGGCATACAATTTGATATCAAAGGTCTCAGATTAGCCTTATGTATGTATTTATTTATTATTTTGATTTGATTGCCTTTCAAATTACTGAATTGGCCACAATGTAAATGTGTAATATGTATAACTCTTTGAGTTGCATGCCATTGTATGAAAAGTGCTCTATAATTAAAGTGGGATTGATTGATTGAACAAAAAAAAAACCTTCAAGTGTAAGTCTAAAAATTTTCATATGCATGAGATGGAAATGCCCAATAATAAAAAAAACTAGGCAAATATGTAGGAAAGTACATACAAAAAGAGGATTCAAGGCAACTCAATGTGAAACCTCATTTACTGCCCAACCCCAAATTAATTAATTACTTAATGACTTAAAAAGATGTCTTAATGTACAACCCCAATTCCAATGAAGTTGGGACGTTGTGTTAAACATACATTGTGTTAAACGGAATGTTCAACCGATATTTAATTGAATACAATACAAAGACATCCATCCATCCATCCATTTTCTGAGCCGCGTCTCCTCACTAAGGTCGTGGGCGTGCTGGAGCCTTTCCCAGCTACCATCGGGCACGAGGTGGGGTACACCCTGAACTGGTTGCCAGCCAATCGCAGGGCACAAACAAACAACCATTCGCACTCACATTCACACCAATTAACCTACCATGCATGTTTTTGGGATGTGGGAGGAAACCGGAGTGCCCGGAAAAAACCCACGCAGGCACGGGGAGCACATGCAAACTCCACAGGTGGGGCCGGGGATTGAACCCCGCACCTCAGAACTGTGAGGCAGACACTCTAACCAGTCGCCCACCGTGCCGCCACAATACAAAGACAAGATATTTCATGTTCAAACTGATAAACTTTGTTTTTAGCAAATAATCATTAACTTAGAACTTTATGGCTGCAACACGTTCCAAAAAAAGCTGAAAAAAGAGTCTGCTACAAATAGAAAAAAAAAAATTCACAAATAATTGAATCCCACACAAAAAGGTTTGTAATTGCGTACAGATGTCAGAAAATGGCGGGAAAGCTGTGGCCTTACTAAATGAAGCTCCTCTACTCATTTCCTTACTGGTGCTTGGCTACACGTATTGAACAGTTCATGGAAATATAGGCTTCAAGCTGTTTCATGCCTGTACCAGTTGAAGTTTACTGTCAAACTATACATGAAGCAAAGAAAATTAGACTGTGTATTTAAAACAAACACATAGCCTTTAGTCTGTTGGCTTAATGCTAACACATAATGGTGAAACACTTAACCCTTTAAGTAGCTGATATTTCAACGCAAGTGATGCAGTGAAAAAATTCAATATAACAGTAGTCACAGCCATATATTCTTTATCCTTGGGGAGGTGCTATGACGCCTACTGTACGCCTGTGTACAATACACCTGTCTGTCTGTCCTGTACTGCCCCCAGGTGGCCAAAGTGGCCAGCAGCACAATGGCAATTCAGTTGACTGCAAAGTGTGACAAAAACTGTTTAATTCTGTTAAATTGTATTTAATAATGACATTACTGTATGCTTTTATTAGGGACAATATCACAGAGTGCTATTTTTCCCATTAATAAAACACATTACCACAAGTTTTGTTGTTATTGGAGTCTGGAACGAAATAATGGCATTTCCATTCATTTCAATGGGGAAATATGATTTGAGATACAAGTGACTTGAGTTACATGTGTTGTGACGGAACGAGCTAAACTTGTATCTCAAGGCACCTCCCTCCAATATATAATTAAAAAGATACATTGAAATTTGCTATAATTTTTGTGCTCAATACGGCACTTGACTGACAGTAGTTCAGAACATTTATCCCGGTTGCCTATGTGTTGGTTTTGAGGTTGCGCGGGGAAAATGCCGAGCCTGGAGTACGGGGAGCTCGGGGGCAGCCTGCCCGCCATCGCCTCGCTGAACGCGTCGTATTCCACCTCGCTGTCGCTGCCGTCCCCGTACCTTCTGCTGCCGCCGCCCGGCGAGCGCAAGCTCATCTCGGACGCGCGCCGTACATTCTGCCTTTTCGTCACCTTCGACCTGCTCTTCATCTCGCTGCTGTGGATCATCGAGCTCAACGTGAGCGTCCTCGGTGTTTGTTTTTGTCTATTTTTTTCTTTTTGGGCCATGTACAGTGTAAAGTTTGAATAATGTGTGCGTCCGTGTGGACTTTGTCTCCATGCAGACCTCCAGCACCATCTGGGACCGCTTGGAAAAGGAAGTCATCCGCTACAACTTTAGGTCTTCCTTCTTTGACATCTTTGTAAGTAGGCCGAGTTTATTATGACAGTAATCCTCCATTTTGTTGCTCCGAGAGTCATCTGGTGGATCTAGAGCAGTGGTTCTCAAACTTTCTATGACAAATATTAGCTCGTAAACTATACACATAACTCTCTTAGTGTCACTATTGAAATACAGTAGTATAGTAGGCCTGTGTTCATCAAAAACAAGGGAATGGTTGCAATTGTTTGTTTCTATGTGCCCTGCGATTGGCTTGCGACCAGTTCAGGGTGTACCCCGCCTCTCGCCCAAAGTCGGCTGGGATAGGCGCCAGCGCGCCCGTGACCTTAGTGAGGATATGCAGAATGAAAAATGGATGGATGGAAAAATACGTTTCATATTATTCTATTCTAATAAATACAATGGTAGCTTCGGATACAGGTTATCAATCCAAAAGTCTCTCTCTCACACACACAAACACAGTAAGTAGTATTACATTTGCGTGCTGTGCCTTTAAATTCTCGCTCTCTCTCTCGCTCTCATTTGATCTCTCACCCACACACTCGGTTTACCCTGTCGTGCAGCAAGAAGGCTCTGTGTCGCTCATAAAAAATCCACCATACAGTGAGACAGCGATTGGCAAGGGACGACTGTACTCGTGCATACCCCAATACCAAAGCACTTGCTGAGCGTTCAGTCACCGAGCTCAGATTGTACAGCTGTTTGCAGCCGCACATTTGTGTTGTTTCTGGGGTTGCTACGATATGCTGTGAGATGTATCTGAGGGCAGTTTTAATAAGTAACTTTTCCTCTTCCTGTTCTCAGCTCCTGGCGCTGTTCCGCTTCCTGTGCCTGCAGGTGGGTTACGCCGCCTTCCGGCTGAGGCACTGGTGGGTGATCGCGGTGAGTCGCCTTGGAATATTTTTATGAAATTCCACCTACCTCAAAAATGTCCCAAATACGAGGATGTAAAACAAACAAACAAACAAAAAACACCCTACAGGTCACCACCCTCGTGACGAGTGTCTTCCTCGTAGTGAAGGTCATCGTTTCTAACGTAAGTGCTGCTGCTACTACTTCTTCCTTCTTCTGTGTGTGTGTGTGTAAGTGTAATAAAGGCTTATCACTTTTGACCTCAAAACGTTTTCACTTCTGCATGAGTGCCGCTAAAGTGACTGAAAGCGCTCCAAACGACAGGAGCGCTTTCATTTCGCATTTCCTTGCGAGCCGGGGTTTGCTCGCAATGAGGGAGTCTCGTTGCTTTTCACCTCGTGACGACCCATGGACAGACATACATAGCCGCCGCCATATTGGATGTGGAAATGTGGAGCGATTTGAGTGGCTTCTGGACAACTCTGTGAATGTCCTTGAGACCAGACTTGAATCTGGAAATGTCTGCGCACCAGAGCTCCCCATCCAACCTGTTGGAGCTTGAAAGGTGCTGCAAAGAGGAAGGGGCAAAAATGGCCAAAGACAGAGCTGCCAAGCTTGTGGCATCATATTATTAATTATAATAATTATGTTCTATTGCTATTTTAACACGCAAAACAATTGCTAATTTATTACACTGTCATTGATTAAAAGGACTGCGCCAGCCGTCCACATCAGTCTGCGCTCACGCGGACTCCCAACCAGACAAAAATCCTTGAATATAAAAGCAAACGACTGTGATCATTATCCAAAACTCGTTTTCAAAGGCCTAAGAGCTACGAGTAACGCAGTAAATAAAACGATGATCTGTCTCAGCAGTGTAATAGGTGGAAATGAAAACTGGAAACAAATTTACCTTTATGGCTAACCGTTTCCTTCTGCACCAAAACATTAAAGCAATAATTTTTTATCAAAACAGGCTTACCCAAATTTATTTAACCTATCTATTTTCACTCATTGTCAAAAAAAACATCAAGCCTCTCAATCTTGAGAAAACATCAGAGATATGCGTACGTTGGTTTTTTGATTTACCGACACTACATCCTAAACATATAATGAGTGAACAGTTCTAATTATGACAATCAAAGTTACATAATTTATTTTTGGCGCACGTCCCATTAACTGTATGCTAGGTTGTCGCTTTATAAAGTTCAGTCTATTGACTTGCATTAGTTCACAGACGGATCTGCCACATTCAGTATGGCAGAGGCAGTGACGTATCGCAGCTGCATGCATTGGCATACACACTCCCGTATAGCGGCAATGAGGTGTTTACGTATAACAATACGCCTGTGGTGACCACCCTGTTTTGTGTCGGTTCAGCTTCTTTCCGAGAATGCATTTGGCTATGTGCTGCCTATCACCTCCTTCGTGGTGGCCTGGCTGGAGACTTGGTTCTTGGACTTCAAGGTGCTCACACAGGAGGCGGACGACGAGCGAGGTGGGAGACGGCCATCAAGTTCAAAACGTAACAAATGAAACAAAGTTTTAGAGGTTTTCATCTTTTTTTGTCCTCAGCTTACCTGGCGGCGGTTAACGCCGCTTGTGAGCGCGCCCCCATCATGTACCCTCGCGCCATGTCTGATGGACAATTCTATTCTCCACCCGAATCGGTTGCAGGTATTTTTTGGGTGGCAACGCAACCCAAGCTCGTATCTCTCTCCCTGTATTTGCTGACTCTCTTCGCTCACACCCCGCAGGCTCTGAGGAAGATCTCGACGAGGAGGGTCTCGGCCGGCGCGCCATCACCGCTCAGGTACCCCAACTTAGATCCCGTCTCACCGTTGACATGAGATTTCTCTTCTCAGACTTTCGGTGCATCTTCTCGCTGCAGGAGAAGGAGTTTGTGCGACAAGGACGTGAGGCCATGACCATCTTGGAGCAGATCCTCGCCCAGGAGGAGAACTGGAAGTTTGAGAAAAACAACGTGAGCACCTCTTGTCTGTTGGACTGCTTCAAAAGCCATTTTCTATAGAGCTTGCCCTTAATACGGTCACAGTTAATTACAGTCTTTCCCAGCTGACTTTGGGGGAGAAGGGGGTTACACCGTGGGCTGGTCACTAGCCAATCGGAGGGCACATTCACAATTTAGCATATTAAGTGGAGCTAACATGCATGTTTTGGGAAAGTGGGAGGATGCTGGAGGAGTCAAGAAAATCCACACAGGCACAAACAGAACATGCAAACACACAGGAGTGCCGAAGCGTGGATTTGAACCCTCTGAACTGTGAGGCGGATGTGCTAACCAGTAGTACACCATGTACTGTCTGACCTGAGGTTCAAACCCAGACACTCAGAACTGGGAGGCAGACATGCGAACCACTACTTTGACGTGCTGCTGACAATTGCAAATATGTTGTTGCTTTTGCTTGGGACCAACACAAAAAAAGAACATGGGGATTTGAAGGCATTTCCTTAATAATTAAATGACAACTCGTCACCAAATTACGTTTTGAGTCTTTTTCATATTTAATAAACATTTACATTCTGTTTTGGCAGTCTGTAATTTTTCAAGCTGAAGTCTGAATTCTGGTCAGAAATACTAAAAAGTACCTTGTTTAAATGACAACAAAAAAGCAAAACAGCCAACCACAATGTGTTGTTTTCCATGATTAAATGTTGATTCCGCACGTCTGTCTCACAGTCAAGATGCTCTGGATTCAAATCGCAGCTTTGACCTTTCTGTGTGGAGTTTGTTCTCTCTGCGCTTCCTCCCACATTACAAAAACATGCATGTTCGGTTAACTTAATATTCTAATTTGTCCACAGCTTTGAATGTAAGTGAATGTTTTTTTTGCCTGTTACACCTCTTGCTCAAAGTCAGCTGAGATAAGTTCTAGCGCAAGTGCTATAGGAAATTAATTGACGGATATAACATGAACTTCCTTCCATCCATCCATTTTCTTTACCGCTTCTGCTCACGAGGGTCGCGGGCTGCTGGAGCCTATCCCAGCTATCTTCGGGCGGGAGGCGGGGTACACCCTGAACCATTCGCGCACACATTCACACCTACGGGCAATTTAAAGTATTCAGTCAACCTACCGGCACGGTGGAAGACTGGTTAGCACATCTGCCTCACAGTTCTGAGGACCGGGGTTCAAATCCCGGCCCCGCCTGTGTGGAGTTTGCATGTTCTCCCCGTGCCTGGGTGGGTTTTCTCCGGGCACTCCGGTTTCCTCCCACATCCCCAAAACATGCATGGTATGGTATGAACTGCCTTATCTAAGCAAAAAAGCAAAAAAAAAAAGACAAAATGGAGTCAGACTTTAACATACTGTACCTCCTGATACATGTAAGCATACAGTAGTAAAAGAGGTTGCATCAGTCATACTTTGAAAACAGTGAACCACATAGGCACGCTTAATTTTGAGTACACCTTTTTTCCGTAACTTCCTGTTTCAAGTTGTACATAACATAACTCGAGTAACATGCGGAACCTCTCTCTGTTCATGTTCCACCAGTCTAT
This sequence comes from Phycodurus eques, assembly GCF_024500275.1. NCBI lineage: Eukaryota > Metazoa > Chordata > Actinopteri > Syngnathiformes > Syngnathidae > Phycodurus > Phycodurus eques. The sequence continues at coordinate 16,600,759 of NC_084540.1, forward strand.
TTTGTATATTTAGTCCTAATCATATGCTAAATTGTGCTAAGCTACCTACTCACAGATGGATTGTTTTTCCCTCCGAAGAGCATATTATTCATAACCACTCTCACACAAAACTGGAAAAAAATCAGAGAAAATCAGAGAAATCAGCACATCGAGTGATGATGGATGTCGTCACTATACTTCTTTCTATACTACTTGTATTTTGTGTGTTGTTTCAGGACATGGGTGACTCCGTCTACACCCTGGAGATTCCATTCCACGGCAAGACGTTCATCCTCAAGGTGAGGGTGCAGCGGTTGCCGTGGCGATGTCATCCTCACTGGCGATACACATCCTGTTGACATCAGTCCAGTTTTGTTTGTCTCTGTTTGCATTGACAGTGCTCGTATAGCTATTTTAAAACATATGACTCCGTTATCATCATTGGTTATTATCGCCTCATTCTCAGGGTTAAAAATGTCACTGTTACCAAAGCTGTTACATATTTTCTGCTTCAATCCATTAGCCGTCCTGGCAACTACACTGAAGCTTTGAAATTGCTTCAGACATTTTGTTCAGGCTACAGAATGCGGTCAACAGAGGACGCCAGCAGGCGTTGGAGGTGTTGGTCATATCGTGCTGCACGGTACCCAAGGCGCTGTAACCGCCAACAAACGCCGTTGTTGCCCTGCATTGTTCTGACTGAGCAGCATCATGTGAAGAAGAGGCACTTCGGTTTATACAAACTGATTTTGTTCCTATTAATAGTGATGATGTTGAACTTAAAAACTAAACTTGATATGTAGATTGCAAAAAGGACCTCACAAGCTCCCAAGGAAATGTCGAACAACAATAATAATAATGCAGTAGAACAACTTAACAATTTATTCCAAAATCCCCGAGTTGGACAGGAAATTTTAAGGAAAAATGTTATATTCATTTTCATTTTCCCAATTGCAGCATAAATTCAATTATTAAACCGCTTTACAGTGTTAACGTTGTATAGATCACCCAATGAAATACCTTTAAACTATAATAGTATATTACAAGACAATTTGACATTTGACGTTCTGGCATGCTGGGTAACGTTGCTGTTGTTTTGTGCCCCGTCAGGCCTTCATGCAGTGTCCTGCTGAGCTGGTGTACCAGGAAGTAATTTTGCAGCCCGAGAAGATGGTCCTGTGGAACAGAACCGTGTCTGTCTGCCAGGTGAGCTTTGACCAGTACTCGATTGATTAACTCTTAAGCTAGATTTCTAGAATACATTTCACAATGAAGTCACACTTTCTCCTGGGTACCAAAAGCCAAAGCACTCTCTGATAGCAATAAATACACCTTAAACTTGGTCATGGGTGATATTGCCTAAAGGAGAGCATGCTGCCATTCATCCTTTTTCTTTACCGCTTGTCCTCGTTAGCGTCAGTAGGGTAGGTGTGCTGGAGCGCATTCCAGCTGGCTTTGGGCGAGAGGAGGGATACACGCTGGAATGGTTGCCAGCCAATCGCTGGGCACATGTAGACAAGCAGTCACACTCACATCGACACCAACACGAAGGACGGTTTACAGCAAGAGTCGCCAACCTTTTTGAAAGGGAGAGATACTTCTTGGGTATTGATTAATGCTACTAGTTTGATACTCACTTCTGAGACAGTTTCATATATGATATTATTAATAATTCATGATATTCATCTAGGGGAAGACACTGATCATGTTAATGATTTTTCACGGTTAATTACCAACAGTGATTTAACAAGGTCGGAAACATAAATATCTGACTTGAGACTCTCATAGACTCTGGTAGACGATCTGTTTCAGTTATCGAAACAGAATGCGTCACTGACTGGAGGTTTGGTTCCCAGTCCTTTCGAAGTGGCTACTCTGCCACTAGGCAGTCTTGCTATCTTCTTTGTACAACTATTTACAAAGTCCACTCGCCTTATCCTCCTTGTTCTGTTTTTGTTTTTTTTTCGCCCTCAGACGAAATCATTAAAAATCCTAAACGTTTTGGGGTATATCCCGGAACAGAGCACTTTTTTTTGTCATCAATTTCCGTCCAAGTCAACGACAGTGAATCACTTTCTGGCATCCTGAAATATCCTTTGAATTATTATTTACAAACATTATAAATTGGTCTATAGTTGAGGTGTTTTTTTCCCCCGCCTCCTCAGATCCTGCAGCGGGTTGACGACAACACGCTGGTGACGTATGACGTCTCGGCCGGGGCGGCCGGAGGAGTGGTGTCCGCCCGGTACTTAGCCGCCGTCTTGGCTCGCTACGCCTTAGCGTCTGTGTTTTACCATTCCTGTGTTACATTCACACAGGGACTTTGTAAATGTCCGGCGGGTGGAGCGTAAACGTGACTGCTACCTGTCTGCCGGTATAGCCACCGATCACGACACCAAGGTGCCGAGTGGACGTTACGTCAGGTCGGAAAAACAAACACCAAAATCTGTTTTTCTTTTTGGGAGAAGTGATATTCTGACATTCTTGTGTGCCTTTTTCCACAACAGGGGAGAGAATGGTCCTGGCGGATTTGTGGTGCTCAAATGCAGCAGCAACCCGTCCGTCTGCACGTTCATCTGGATCCTCAACACGGACCTGAAGGTGAGGAGAACTGAATGAGGCAAACAACTGGGAAGTGTTATTTGGACACTGTATGAACAAAAGTACTGGAATATTCCTTTTGATTGTTAATCAGTTATTAAAAAGGGGTTAGACTAGAGCAGGGTTTTATTTTAAGATTTTGAGTGTCATACAGTGGATACGCAGTATAAATATATGTAAGGAATAGCACACCTCACGCGCACTCAAAATATAGACGAGTGAAGACAAAGATTTTGTGTGTTCATTATGATTTGCGGTCATGACGAGTGGAAAAGAGTGTGAACACGAGAAGATGAGCCAGCAGCATTATACAGTACCTAAAATGCACTTTGGCTACTGTCAGCTAGTTCGTGGTGTGGAAGAACAAGCAAAAATGGTCTTCAATTCAGTCAGACACACTCTAAAATGTTGTAGAAAGTCTTCCCAGAAGAGCGGAATGAGGAAGGACCCATGTGTCCCAATACATTTGTCCGCATAAAATCAAACATTTGTGAAAAACTACACTAAATGGACGATTGTTTTTTCCTCTCAGGGTCGAGTACCACGTTACCTCATCCACCAGAGTCTGGCCGCCACCATGTTTGAGTTCATGTTCCACCTTCGCCAGCGCGTTGCCGAGCTGCGGCCCGCCATGCGCTGCCACCGCCAACACCACGCGTGCTAGGACCATGACCGCGACAAAGACGGGAAGGAGGCGTCCCTGCGACTCGGGCAGACGTGACACACGTGAGCACGCGTTGGCCACACTTGGGAAAAAAATGCGGCCATTAAGACAGAACTTTTTTCTGAGCCTTCTTCTGCTTTCTTTGGTCTGTTCTTTCACTTCGTCTTGTGCGTTCCCGCTAAACACATACTCTACTTGACCGCAAGAGGGAGACACCACCAGTCGAAGCTGATCTCCTTGCCTTTGGATGCCAAAAAAATAAATAAATAAAAGGCTGCTAAGTTGGGTTGCAAAATTGTGGAAAGGTTCCAGTCAATTGCCATGGTTAATTAAGATGGGGGATGTAAATAATCATAATTGGAAACTTTCCAAAGGATTTAACTGGGAAATGAGGGTAATTTAATGGAAATCTAAAATATTCTAGCATAATATAATAATTTTGTATTGTCATAAGCAGACATCCATGCAAAATAAATAGCTCTCCTTGACCACATGCAAAGGGGATTACAGTACCTTAATTCCTCTATTTATTATTATTATTATTTTTTTTTACTTCACTCAAGCAGCAGTGTATCTGAAGCTTGCTCGTGCCTCCACTTTGGTCTCGCAACACAAAGCAAAAAATCTACCAGACGACGACTCCTAACTGGAAACACTTGTCCGTTGGGGCTCCTGTAAATCTAGATACCACTGTACTTGCATGAAATCTAGTTGTTTTAGTCTGGATTATGCTAAAATATATTTCCCCCACCTATATTTAAATTCCCTATTAAGAGCCAACCTTCAATTTGGTAAATTGATGGTTTATTCCCCTTCATTCACATTAATTCCCATACAATCCTGTTAATTCCCAGGAAAAGTTTACAACTTGGAAAATTCCCAGAACTTTGCAACTCTAGTACCAATCGCCATTTGTAGTTCAATAACAGGACATAGCTACAATATCCAAGAGCCTGAGTTCACATCAATAATTCATCTGAAACTATTTGATTGTTCTATAAAAAAAAAATTAAAAAATGTAAGCCACGCTCCACCTTCTTTAACATCCCCACAAGCATAGTGCACCTCCTCTACACACTCTTCAAACATGACACCAAAAAAGTCAGTTTGTGTAGTTATGCAAATATTTGAATTTAAATACAAAAATAATATAAATTAAAGCTAGGAGCTGTGAGGAATGGGCCAGCAGTAAAGCCCCCCCCCCCCCGACCGTCATCAACACCCGGTACCCCAGGAATGGGCACCCAAGTTTGGGGAAAAAAAACCTATAAATGTATATGCTTTTCATTCGGGGGTATTTCAGTCCTCTGAGGTCCATACTAAATTAATGAAAAATATCATGCAGCGATGGAACAAATGTTAATTATTACATACTACGAGCATTTGTGAGGATGGCCAGGGCTAGTTTAGCACAAGTATAAACACTTAACAATCAGTCTTTTAAGATGTTAGTTTTGTCGAAAACCACAGAAACATTGTTTTTTTTTTTCTGATAAAAGCAGCATATCATGATAACATGTGATGATCCTGGCCAAAGGGAACTGATTGTTCCACACTCACATTCACCAGCAGCATGTGAGTGTGGAAAATGTCAAGACTTGTGTAATGATCCGTGGCGGCATTTTCAGTGCCTTCAATGCAATCTTTGCTTTGTGTCTTAATGAACACGCACTGTTTTAACACTGTCTCTCACACACATACATTATTATACTGTACTTGTGTTTACACAAACGTATTCATTTGAAGTCGTCACGACAAACTGACCAACTGTCTATTTTTTTAGCGAGTGTCTAATAAATTGATGATTTCATGTTACAAAGTCCTTATCTTTCTCTATGGGCATTCTACTTGTCACAGTTCACATGTGTATCCGATGCGAGAGCAGTCTGAACGTTCCAGTCGCGCTCATCCAACCTTCATCATCAAAAGGTGAAAACAGTTACAATAGTTTGACAAAATATACATGCGCGAAAAACAACGGCAGACCAACAGAAAGCAGTCAGCGGCGAAAAGAGGATGCTTTGAAACTGATAAATATATGGGGGAACCAGTCAGCTCCACCACAAAATCCTTGAAATTGCCACAAATGCGTTATGAGAGGAACACATGGGACCATATTCAAAATCACAATTTTCATCCATTCATCTTTCAAGGAAAGAACCCCATTGGTTTTGAATGCAATCTGGCCATCATAGTTTGGTTCAAAAGCGAAATTGAAACATGTTCGTCTTCACCTCTCCAACCAGTCATCAATTTGTAACCTTTGGGTATTGTTGTGCTACGTCAGAGCAAGAACCCGATTGGTTATGACTGATAATTGCCAAAAAGATGCCACAAGTACTTCAGTAAAAAGAGAACTTTGTAAATGTTCATTGTCACCTTTCAACTGGTCAAACTTAATTGTGTTCACACTCTCAGGAATTGCCGTTTTTTTAACTGAGCAAGAATAATATTGGTTTTGCATTTTAAGTAGTTTTGATTTTGTTTTTAGTAAAAATATAACAACGTACTTGTGTATTTGTACATAGATCCGATTTCCGTATGCGTTGTCCAGTCAAGATTACCTACTTATCGGGGTTGTTGCTCTATATCGTAAAAATAATCCTATTGGTTTTGTGTGATGACTGGAGCAAAGATGGTTGACCCAGTTTTTGTCAAAAGTGAATCGACAGTTCTTATCTGAATTTAATTTCTCATTTGAGCGACACGTCGTCATCTGTCCTTTAACGTGTGCCAATTGTTCATTGGCAGAACTGAAATGTACACATAGATCCGAAGCGTGAGTCCATCTCTGACCCATTTATGAGGAGTTTGTGAGACTCAGATGACCAATGAGAAGAATGTTCTCAGAAGAAACATCCGCATACGTTCTGTGGAGGCGTGCGTTTGTGTATGCATTCTTCATGGGACAAAATGCTTACTGTACGGTGTTTCAATCTCCTTTTTGAGAAAAGCAGCTGATCTAAAGCACTGCTGTTATCCCCAATAAAGCCACGTGAGCTGGCCATGTAAGTCACATGCAAACTCGGGGCCCCCGGGGGCCAAATCGTGCCTGTTTCAGGACGATTTTATAGCGACCGAGGCACAGTGGAAGTGTGTAACCGGGCCCCTGATGAAGATGATGAAAAGAGGTGTTGTCCTTCGACTAAGGCGAGGGGCGGGGGTTCCCGTTCACATGACATGGCTGTGACCATGTGCCGGGGCGAAGGCTGTTTGTGGAGTATGTGCGAGTTGACTGCCGGACTGTTCGAGAGGCAGCAGACCTTCTCTGGCCTCCACCGCAGCATCCTGGATGATGGGAAATTGAATATGAGGTGATGAAAACAGCGGTCCTGCTCGGCACTGACCTTTCACACATTTACTCACTTGTTTTTTTTGTTTTGTTTGTCAACCTGCCAGGATGTGAGAGCGAGTGTGAGGCG